>NC_092581.1:8617302-8917302 GCF_037975245.1 Apostichopus japonicus
GTAACTTCAAGAGACGTTCATTCACTGTGTTTGGATGGAATCTTTGATTGAGATGCTGTGGACTAATATAAAAGCAGTAGCGGCAATTGGGGCATTGGTGCAAGAGAGACATTGCACTCTTCGGCACTGTGCAGTATACTGTGTGTTCCTGCCAGAATTCAGTTAAAGGTAAACTGTGTGTTCCTGCCTAATTGTTTGTATTGTCGGGTTACTGACTCAAATGTGTGTTACAGCCCAGGGAAACTTTGTGTTCCCACATGTTTTGCTGCGAACTGTAGAACCAGGAGTACTTAAACAGCGGTCCCATAAGTCATTGTATAGATGCTGTTGTCATTAAGTTTATTTCAGAATCCAATTAATTTAATACTGTATTTGTTGTGCAAAGAGTTGCTTAAAATTATATTAAGTGGACTCTGATGGAATATTTGCACATACAGTAATGAGGGAATATTAGGATCATAAACTGTATGAATGTAACACTATATCAGTCCATTTTGTTATAATATCAACATATGTGTAAAGGTTTATGGTGTTGCACGTACATGCCAAAATGTTATGCTAACAGTTTGTAATTCTATTATTTCTTTTGCAGGTGTTTTTTTTTTGGCTTGTAAATAAACTACAAACTCTTTCATCTAGTAGTCTTATAGTCCTTTACTTCCTGTCCACTGCCTTACTTGACCCATGACAGCCACTGAAGAAAGTTATACAATTATTATAAGGAACTCCAAATGTACTATTCACATGAGTTGGTTTGCAGGAGGTTAAATTGCAGCAATTCAAATGTACCTTTGAGGAAGCATCTCTAAACTTGCATACATGGTTAAGTGAAAGAAGTTTGCCAATAAAGAATATGGCAGCTTCCCTCTCTGTGCCCACCTAGTGGTATACATTTGACAAGATTGTAGCTGACACATCAATAAACAAGGGCATTGTCAAACTCAACTAAAAGATTTGTCAGAGAACATTGCACTGAATCTTTTAGATAAATATTGATAAAGAGAAATGAAAGGAATAATTCTTAAATTTCATCTTACAAACTATATGATTTAAGCATGCATAGTTCCCCATTGATATGCATAATACACAGCCTTAGTCAAATAGACCAGCTCCAGCAGATGTTTGGTAGACATTTAGTGCAAGATACCTGCCTGTTTGTGTGGCATTGAATGATTGTGCCATTAGAATTTTGTCAGAAATGACAGTAATCACAGATTGTACTCTGCCTCACATTCCCCACCCCCCATCTTTCCACGCATGGCATGAAAATGTTGATACCATTGACAATATACAGTAGTGTTGGCAGTTATACAAAATGAAATAAATCTATATACATAAGTTCTTCTATGACTGGATGGCAACACCAAAACTATTGCTGCATCTAATTGGACATTCTCAAGTTTTTGACATGATTATGGTATTGTGGCATGGTAAACCAAATAACTTACCTGTCTGAGGCTTTTTAGGAATATCTGGTGTACTTGACGAGTCTGCCGTAAATGTGACTGAAAATCAAGCATAAAAGAACTCATGTAATACTGTATCCCTGGAAAATTAATCATGAAATTCTTCCCAAGTTTTCATTTTTTTCAACACGTACCATTTATAATTTATCCTAAACAGGTGAGGACAGTGTACACTAGAATGGAAACATTAAACTTATTTACAGCATGTTGTTGACAATGCAGCACTCTTTACCATGTGTATTAGGCTGGACACATACACTGTTTTATATGTAATCATATGCATGTGAGGACAGTGAACGTTGGTAATATATGGTAAACATCACACATGTGTGCATGTGAAACATATCTCAGGACTATATATACACAGTTTATACATTATCCTAGACATGTGAGGACAGTGTACACTAGAATGGATACATTAAGATTATTTACATCATGTTTTCGACAATGCAGCACTGTTTACCATGTGTATTAGACTGGAAAGACACATACACTGTTTTATGTAATCATATGAATATTAGGACAGTGAACATTGGTAACATATACATCACACAGGCGTGATAGGTTCTCAACACAAATGCAATTTATGCCCTGTGAATGTGGAACATGTATTTCACAACCCACAATTTTACGCATTAACCTAGACATGAATACATTACACCTAATAAAATCATGTTTACATCACAGAAGCAATGTATAACATGTGGATAAGTGAGAAATACATAGGGCACATATACACAGCTTATCCATTATCATAGGTATGTGAGGACAGCAGATATTAATAGTAGATGCATTAATCCTTTTATATTTCCAACTCAACATCACTGTATGTACTGTAGTTCTTTATGCTTGAGGTTTGGATACCAATGTAGTTTATGTTCATAAATCAGATGTTCATTGCTATGAATTTTGTTAAGTGTGTCTTACATTGTGAGAGCATGCAATATCTAGAAATTTTATGGAGCTAAGATAAAGAAACGTAACATTTTGGATGGCGAGTTAAGTCAACTCAATCACTGGATGGCAACAACAAAACCGTAAAATTGAACTGTCTCAAGTTTTAACATGATTATGGCCCACAGCAGTAATGTGGCATGGTACAGTAGGTTAGGTAATCCAAAGGACAACCTTAAAACTTTCTTAAACATGAGCCCTGATACAGATGACCAAAATTTAAAAAAATCAATACCTCTCGCATGAGCACAAGCCCCAAAACAAAAGAATTACAACAGTTATTTTGATGTGTTAATTTTAAAGTGGACCCTATGTTTTTAAGGGGAATATTTTTGAAAGTTGGAACTGGAAGTTACATAAATATCATTCTAATGTATGTCATGTCTGTTATACACCTATCCATCTATCTAAAAGTCATTTTCAGCCATTTGTAATTTCATTTCCTAATGTCCTATCCAGATGTGCCTACAGACCCTGATGACCCACAGTGATACTATTGAAACCTTTCATGAAATGCACTAGACCAATCAACACTTACCTTTCACTGGCAAGACCCTTTCAACAAATCCATCTTTGTCCATCTGCAGGTCTTCCTCATTAGGATGACAAGGCAGTTTGCCTCTACGTCTGACACATTGCCTGCCCTGATCCATCTAAAACAAATAAGTAACAATTTGGAAGGTTTGTGATAATATTTACACTTTTTAGATGATGCTATAACATGCAGCTACCTTTATATGGCACAAATTGCTTTGATTCCAATTTTACAAGCTAATGAAGACTCATTGATAAACCTAATACTATAATCATGGGAGAACACTGGTTAAGTAAGCATTGTCATCCAACCATACTTTTTGGTGGCAGATCAAACATATACATGATGACCTAGGGTCAGCTCGGGAATCTTGGACATGACTGTTAAAGTTAACGGTTGAAATAGTCTATCCACCATCACAAATGGGTATGGGTAGCCTGTTAACTATCTTGTACCTGATCTATATATCAGTATCTGTAAGCAATAGTGCAAAATATAATTTTAAAAAGTGGAGTATTTTGCTTGCAAAAGTTTTTTTCAAAAGGAAGTGAAACAACTTAAATTGATAGTTCTATGCTGTTCTTTAGCAGTTATATAACTGTAAAACTTTGGTGTATAGAAATCCTGACTACTTGAATCCTGACTACTTGAACAACCAATTAGCCCTTTGTGTGTGCAGAAAATACTACTTACAGTCATGTCTGATGAACAAGATACTACAATTTTTGCTGGTGCAGGACTCATAGGTCTCATTTTCTTTAATAACTTCACTCTTTCGTGAGCTGACTGCTCCAAAGTTACAAACAGGTTTTTATCTGCTTCTCAACTGCTAGAGCTATTCCAGATGATCTATGAAATCAATGAGGATATTAAGAAGTTCCTCCAGGGTGAAGATATTCAGTTTATATGCCTCCATAACAAGCATCAAGAACTTAATTCTTCCTTCAACTTCAACTTCGTAGGACATTTTCACTGGCATTCTGTAAGCTCTGACAAGAAATGTTTAAGTAAGTTGGCCTGACGTTTCGATCCTAGCAGGATCTTCTTCAGAGGCTAAATGACAAGTTACAGTAACAGAGGGGACAAAAACACGCACAGAATACAGACAGGTTAATGAGCACGGTGAACACAATGAGATGGATGAAAGGGGATTATAAGTAGAAAGCAACAGGAGAAGAGGAGAGGAAGGAACACGGTTCTCTCTCTACAGACTTATACACCAAGCCCACAGACACACACCAGTATCTCCATTCTTCAAGCTGCCATCCCCGTCACTGCAAGTCTGGAATTGCCTACAGTCAAGCACTTCGTCTTCGTCGCATTTGCTCTAACAATTCCTCTTTCATTCGCCATACAGATGCTTTGGAAAAACACCTTATTGCCAGGGGCCATAGTGCCAGAAGGGTGCGTGAAGCCATTCAGAGAGTCCGCTCCCTTTCCAGATCATCTACTTTGGCAGTCAAGGACAAAAAGGGACGAGATTGCGACAACAAGCTGCCCCTGGTTGTTACTTTCCACCCAAATCTTCCTCCCCTTCAGAAAATCACCTCTAACAACCACAACATTCTCCTCACTTCAGATAGACTCCAACGAGCCGTCCCTGAAAAACCCATCATCGCCTACAGACGACCACGCAACCTACGAGACCTTCTTGTACGTGCTGCTGTTCCACCTCTAACTTCTAACCCCACACCCATTCAGCATGGTACCTTCAAATGTGATCGTACTTCGAGATGCATCGTCTGCAGCCACCACATTGTTGAATCCAATTCCATCACCAGCCACAGCATGCAACTCACACACAAGACTAAGGGTCACATCACTTGCACTACCACCAATGTCATCTATCTGATCTCTTGTAGTGTTTGCGGCATCCAGTATGTTGGCGAAACCAAAACCACCCTCAAGAAGCGATTCTATGGTCACAGATCCACAGTCAACACCATGAAGACTGAGACCCCAGTTGGAGAACATTTTAACCTTCCCAACCATACCATTAACGACATGTCCCTACAGGGGATTGAATCCTTAGGTAGCCATCCTGACCTAGTACGAATCAGCAGAGAGAGGCTCTGGATGCAACGCCTTCGTACCATTCAACCTCATGGGCTGAACATTCAGGAAGGACATGACTAACTTTCCTCTGTTCCCTACTCCTTCTCCCCTTTCTCCCCCCCCCCCTTTCACTCTTCTTCTCACAGCTCTCTTCCCCTCCATTTTCCTTCACACCTTTCTGTCTTTGTCCCTCTCCAGTTTATTCCTTACCCTGTGCCTTTAATCCTCTCTTTGTCCCTCCACAGTTTATCTCCTTCCTCTCCTCTTCTCCTGTTGCTTTCTACTTATAATCCCCTTTCATCCATCTCATTGTGTTCACCGTGCTCATTAACCTGTCTGTATTCTGTGCGTGTTTTTGTCCCCTCTGTTACTGTAACTTGTCATTTAGCCTCTGAAGAAGATCCTGCTAGGATCGAAACGTCAGGCCAACTTACTTTTACACATTCTATTACACAGGCTCTCTAGTGGATAAGCAGTTTGCTAACAGTTTTATTTTATTTTGATTATTAAGAAATGTTTAAGGATGCAATGTGTTTTGCAACAGGTCATATATTAACCCTTCACGAAGGCCATAAACTCAAGTTCAACCAGTTGTTATATCACAGTGAACTAAAAAGTATTTGTCAAGAGCTAATATTCCTTTCTTTTCCGAACAAAAAAATTCATCAGGTTGTGGCAAGCATAGTGTTATACTCCAAACACTTATTTCTTGAATTGTTTGAAACCTTACTGTAGTCTGTAACATCCAACAACTGACAACTAAAGTGGTAGGCTTAGGCCTAGGCTGTATGAATACTATCAATGAAAATACACCACTTTGTGACAATTTCTTTGGTAGCCAATGTTGAATTAGATTGACCGTCTCATTGAATAGCCTAATTCATATGTTGACAGAATACTTGCAGTGAAAGGATTATCTATAGTAGTATTACAACAACATAATACACTTTGTTTAGCCTATAGTTACTAGGCTACAGTAAATGTACTAGACTTTACTCCTACTTCTGGGTGGGTACTGTATTTGGTAACCTAACGTTACACTACAGTATGTCTACGTACGTTAGACCATGCCTAGCCTACCCTTCGAATAACTTAGTACTACTACTAGTAGTAATTTTAAAGTAGACTAATTAGGCTAGGATGTAACGTGTTGACCACAGAATCGTTATGGTAACTCATGTTAGGTCTTTAATCAACACAAAGAGCAGTTTGGAATGTAACTTACATGGCAGGGCGATATCTGCAAGTAGTAAAACGTTTCGATGCCAATTCGATGCCACTTCGATGTCAATTCGTACAGCATGCAAGAATGCTTGTTAAATTATGGAAGGCGAATTGGGCCACAACATGATATACAGTAACAGCAATCCTTGCGTACCGGACTTGCGCAGATACAGTAGTGGGATTAGCATTGGAGACGGAGATTTACTCTGAGATTAAGAGGGGTTGTTGTGGGGGGGGGGAGGGTTAAGTTACATCATATGGTCCAGGTGACGGTCTAAGGTAACTCAAGTAGGGGCTTGGTCATTAAAGGGTGCATCGTGGTTCACATTAATCTGAGGGTATGACTTTATATGAGTGGCATACATCAAGTGCATTAAAATCATAATATGACGGACGATGCGGAGGGAAATAGGGAAACGAAAAAAATCGTACAAGGGGAACCCTGCCATCACTTGGCACCACTGAGGTTCTAAAGATTTTCATGGGGGGGGGGTCATGCAAAATAGGTAGTTGGAGTTAAATAAGACAACCGAAACCCTGCACTGAGAGCAAGCACTAAATGCTCAAAGGCGATGCCAGGTGGGGAGGGCATAGGAACCTCCCCAATCAAATTAAAAATAGCATGGCCGAATGGGGGTGGGATTGGAGTTTTTAAAATAATATCGAGTACATGTTGCTGGTTTGACTGCACACAAGACTAGGTATTAAAATTGCAGAAGCAGGAATGACGATTGTAAATATGATTACTTCTGCTATGTTTGGTCATATGAAACGTATATATCATGCTGCATGAGCAGGGAGCAAAGCAAATGGTTGGGGATGAGTCTCGAGGGAATGATTAGAACAAAAGTCAATTTGATAAGTTTGAACTTTTGACGACTTTCTGTGCTCGAAAACCTTATCACAAAGGAAATTGGGTATTGAATGGAAGATGCCATATTCTTTCTTTTTATTTCTGTTCCTTTCTTCATGTTTACTTTTAAAGTGCAGTGCACGTCTATGTTAAAGTGTATGTCATGTTCTCCCCGCATTCCAATAATCTTACATTGTATAACATGTAAATATGGGTCCATATCCACTGCTATATAAAATGAGAGAAATGTTTACATTAATCATTCTTCATAGGTAAATAAAGTTGGAATACATCCTTCTCCTTCTCTTCATCCTCCTCCTCATCATCATTATAATTACTTTTATCATCTTGCATATTATTTTTACAATTAATATGTCAGTCATGTTACATATATATATTAGTAGTATAATATATTAATATTATTTTGGTGCTATTGTTATTGTTTTGGTTGTCACAACTTTATTATCATTACTATTTTCCTTTTTTGGTGTTGATAGAGTATTGATAGACTGGGGATAGGTTCTAGCTTAAATTTGTCCTCGGATATTGTAAATGTCCTCACAAGTATATATTTGCAGAGGTATACATAAATAGAGGGCGCTATATATATTTTAGCATACATTCAGTATACACCAGGTATTGGAAAAGTACTAAATATTGACACATTCGAGATAAGTCCATAGCAGTGTTGATCAACCCCTGGGGGGTCAGTTAAAGGTACTTAGAATGTGAGGACACGAAATTTGTCCTCACATTTTTCAATTGTCCTCATATGTATAGGCCTGTAGAGGAAAATGTCCTCGTATACATAGGTCTGTCAGTAAATAGATACATACATAGATAGCAATAAAATTACGCATCGAAAATTAAAACATTCCTCAAGCTCCTTAGAATAGAAATAGAAAAATACAAATAAATAATATGTGCAAATACAATTTACAGGTTATTATAAAGTTTGACGGCAGATGGAAAGAAACTGGCGGTAAAACGCCCCTTCCCTCTAAAGGTACGGAGTCTGCGGTGCGATGGCAAGAAATTGAAATATGCATTGGCAGGGTGATCAGAATCGCTAAAAATGAGCTGCGTTCTACGAAGAGACCTGCTCGACGATGTCTCCTCCGATACGTAGTGGTTGCATATCTGGCTTCTTCCTCCGAAAGTCAAAAATCATCTCTTTAGTCTTGGAAACATTAAGGAGTAGGTTGTTCTCATTACACCAATGTATGAGAGATTCAACCTGTACACGGTAAGTCGACTCATCATTGTCCGATATGAGGCCAGTGAGGGTTGTATCATCAGCAAACTTGGTCACGAGACAGTTCGGGCTATATACCTTACAATCATACGTAAAAAGTGAATAAAGTTTCGGTGAGAGAGGGCAACCCTGTGGTGTACCAGTACTCAATGTTAACACGGAAGAAACATTATTACCAATTCTAACAACCTGAGGACGTTTCACAAGAAAATCTAAAATCCAATTACAAATAGAAACCGGGAGCTTGAGGTCATTGATGAGCTTAGAATGCAGTTTAAAAAGGATAATAGTATTAAAAGCCGAGCTATATTCTACAAATAAAACTCTAGCATATGAATTCTTGTTCTCAAGATGCTGTAACATTTCATGAATGTTAATAGATATTGCATCGTCCACGCTTCTATTTGATCTATAAGCGAATTGGCAAGGGTCAAGGTCAGATGGCAATTTAGAGCATAAATACTTCAATACATGTTTCTCAAAAGATTTCATAATAACAGAAGTCAGTGCCACAGGTCTATAGTCCTTCAGACTGGAAGCAGAATTGTTCTTAGGAACCGGGATAATGGTTGCTTCCTTCAAACTGTTAGGAACTTTTTGCAACCTCAACGACCAGTTATAGATGTCAGTGAAAACAGTCGCGAGTGGATCACTACAGCGCCTCAACAGTCTTGGGGAGATACCATCAGGGCCGGCAGCTTTCCGTTCCTTTAAACCCTTGAACGCTCGTCTCACATCGTGTTCAGCGATCTCAAATGGTGGCAGTACATCGTCGCATGGGGCGGGTACCGGGACACGTAGAACTCATTCAGCTGGTCGGGCAATGTGACATCATCGGTGTCAGTGGTTTTCGCGGGACCTTTGTATTGTGTGATCAGGCTCAAGTTCGACCAGAGAGCTCTCTAGCGTCGCCCGATTCGAACTTCTCCTCAACCTTGTCCCGGTACGCCCTCTTCGAGTCCCGGATAGCTTTCTTCAAATTTGATCTGGCCTGCCGGTAGGATTCCGGATCGGTGTTCCGAGAACGATACGCAGCGTCCTTGGCGACGAGCTTGGACCGAATGGACTTATCAAACCATGGTTTTCTGTTCGGATATGACGTCATCGTTTTTGTAGGTAAACACTGTTCTTGACAAAAGCGTAAATACTCCGTCACGGCGACAGTGAATTCATACAGATTATCGTTACTCTTGAAAACATCCCAGTCAGTCCTATCGAAACAATCAACCAACTTATCGACCGAAGACTGGGGCCAAAGGATTACCTCCTTCTCGATCGGTTTAGATTGCTTGAGGTCTTGTTTGTAGGCCGGTATGAGCAGGACTACCGAATGATCCGATTTACCAAGACTGGGGCGTTCGACAGATTTGTAGGCTGATTTAACCTTGGAGTAACAATGGTCCAGAGTTCTCCTCCCGCGAGTCGGACAAGTAACGTGTTGTTATAAGTTAGGGAGAACGGTCCTCAAATGAGCTTTGTTGAAATCCCCGGCAACAATTGAAAGAGTATCCGGATCAAAATTCTCGGCTTTTGTAATGACGTTTGCGAGATCAGTTAGTGCCACCGTTGAATTGGCCCCTGGATGAATATAAACAGACGTCAAGGTCACCGATGAGAATTCCCGAGGTAGGTAAAATGGCAGACATTTGATAGTCAAATGCTCCAGATCCATGGTACAACCTCTCGAAATAGTCTTAACATCTGTGCACCATTGATTATTGATCATGAAACACACACCACCTCCCTGGGACTTCCCAGTAGCGGCCTGATCCATATCATTACGATAAATAGAGAATCCAAGTGGTTGTACAATAGTGTCTGGGTGGGTGGGAGTCAACCATGTTTCCGTGAAACAAAAGACGTTACAGTACATATAGTCTCTCATCGTTTGAATGCGGCAGAAAAGTTCATCAGCTTTATTATGCAAGTTCCGGACGTTCGCCAAGATCATACCAGGTACCGGTGTTATGTTCCAGCGGCGTCGTGATTTAACTAGAAGACCCCCTCTCTTACCTCGCTTACGGTTTCTGCGGCGTATATGCCTAGGCTTGTTAGGCTGGGCCGTCGGCAGGTCTCGAAGACACCCTCCATTTGTTAAGTCAGCAAAAATATCAGGCTCCAAACGGTTGAGATTACCTTGAACATCAGGTCTAAGTAGAAGCAGTTCCTCCCTTGAGTATCGTAACAGTAAACAGTTCACAGATGTTAGTAGAAGGAGAAAAATCATTAGAATTTTCGGAGCTCGAGCGAACACGTCACCATTGACCGGCGCCTCATTGCAATCAAGTTTTCATCATTCCAATAGTGCACCCCCTTAATATCAAATCTCTGAGTGAATAAAACATCCTTTATCACACGGTACTTGTTGCAGATATAGAAGTCCCGGGA
Source organism: Apostichopus japonicus (assembly GCF_037975245.1). Classification (NCBI taxonomy): domain Eukaryota; kingdom Metazoa; phylum Echinodermata; class Holothuroidea; order Aspidochirotida; family Stichopodidae; genus Apostichopus; species Apostichopus japonicus. The sequence continues at coordinate 8,628,033 of NC_092581.1, forward strand.
CAGAAGTTAAACATTATTGCAACAAAACCATCTATAAAGTCATTCAAAAGATACTTAAGTGATTTGAAAGTAAAGAATCTATCAACATAACACACCCCTGAAAATAAATGAAAAACTGCTAAGTCCGAAATGTCGACAAAAGCACGTGGCAGATTCAATCTATTATTATATCTCACGCTTAATTCACTTCGTGAATGTTCGGTATTATTTGGTCATTTATTACGTAGTTTTCTCCATATTTCTCATTTTCCATCATGGCGGCTAGTGGGAGCTATCGCTCCCCTGTGCAAATTTTCTCGTTAACGTTATAGCCTAGGCCTATTACATGGGCTATAATAGTATAGTGAAACCATACTCCATAGGCCTAGTCTAGTAGTAGTAGTAGTAGTATAACGTTACGAGCGCCTGTGTACTGCTAGTACTACTAGACTACTATGAAAGTATATATGATGATGATGGTAACAAAAGTCGGTCACTAATTAACAACATTTTACACATTTACATATCCAAAGAACAAAGAATACTTCTCAAACATGACCAAATATAGAACTTAGACACATTTGTTTTCTCCAAATTAAAGTTCATATTCCTGAGTATTGTTTACATGTAAAGTGTAGGTTAGGATGGAAAGACTATCTGTTAGTGTTACTGAACTCCCTTTTAGGCTTACAAATATAGAATATATGATAATATAAAATATCTCTAAAGCAGTTTTGTGCTACTGCTTTACATATTCTTCCCCCAGGATGGGATAAGAAGCGTCATTCCATAGCTAGATAATCTCTAGCAGAAGCTAGAACCCAACAGTATTGGAGCAGACAGCCAAGTATTCTTTTGCCTAAAGGCATTGAAGACTCGCCCCAACCGGGTGCGGCCATCTGAAAACGTTACGTTACTTGCAAGTGACGTTTTGTTCGTGTCGCTACAAAATGCAGACAGTACAGTAATGAAACGTAATACCTTGTTACCTTTACCTGAGATGTCCATCGCTGTATTGTTTGTACACTGTGCTGTGGGTATTGACCTCAGCTATATGTACTGACTGTACACTAGTGTCTAATTACAGATGGTAGCAAGCTGTGTGTGTGTATTTTCTGGAATAAGTGCTGGTGTCTAACACTTCTGTTACACCTCATTACAAACTAGGTCAGATTACCAGCATTAGACGTTTCTTTTGGTGCGAGTCTTCACACCCTTTAAGAACACAAGATAACCCATACCGTATTAAAAAAAATAACGCAGGCGACTTCTTCCCTCAGATTCATATGAGAAGGCACGTCAGATGCTAACAAGAGCTGAAGACACATCAGAACCTCAAACAGGCAGAAGATGCTGAGGCAAGTTGTAAGAGGAAATAGAGGTTTACGTGTTATTTCTTCTGCCTTTTTCTAGCCAGTTACTGTGATGGTTAATGACTGAACCTTTCTTTTCTTTACCAATAATTGAAGCAGCCGTGGGTCCTTGAAAAACCAAATAATTATAATCAATTTTGTAATTGTAGTTTTATACATTAGGAATGCTGCATCTTTTTATACAGTACATACAGATGTAAGTGGTTTTTTCCCAAGCTAAAAGTTAACATGTGGCCTACATGTTTGTTTTGTAGATTGATGTGGAAGATGGGTTAGCATTGATTTGTTATATGAACTTGGGAGTAAGCAAAGGAGCCAGAGTCCGGTGGAAGAAGGGTTCTAGACATCACAGGTGTGAGCCGAGGCTTTTTTGGGTCACTTTCCATCTGCCATGTAGCATTGGTTGTGCCACATGCTCGAACTTGAAAACACAGTAAGCAGCATACAGACGAGCTCAGCTTGATCGAGTACAAATGCATCATCTGCTGCTGCAGGTATATGAAACCAATTTTGCTGGCCTTGGACCAAATGAAATAGCATTGTTTCCCCAATTAGTTATTAAAACGTATTTGGCTTCAGGAACATATGTGTTCATCACAAACGTTTCCCACCCCAAAATTATGATAACTAATTGTAACTGTTCATTTCCTTGTGTTTAACAGAGCAAATCGTCGGTACGATACTTCTTCGGATGATGATTACATTCCTAGGCCAACTGGTTCAGCAACACTCTCCACCAATGCCTCACCACTGCCAGCAATTTGAGTGCAATCCCAACCACAGAAGAGGTTTGACCAGCCACCCTCTGTGCCAACATATCCAGTTTCTCTGGACACCGTCATTGCCATCTGCAAGTGGATTTTTAAACCATGTACCCAGAACTACACCTGTCAGTGGCCGAGTAGGACCGATTTAAGAGAGCTCCGGCAGTAAAGTCAATGGTAAGTTCGTTTTCAATATTCTCTGTCGAATCATCCGTAAGATGAGGCGCCACCCTAAATGGGGTTGGATGATGCTATATTCTGATTTTTTTTTACAGAAAAACAGCTTGACAATAATTCAGTTGTTTCAATGTTGAGAAATTTTGCCCAGATTGCCTTGAACCCTTCTGCTGTATGCAGGTACAGTTACTGTATATTACTCTTTGCTCTTCAGTTTAACCTTTTATAGTTTTATAAGGTTGTTCTCTTTAGGTTGATGATCAGGTAGTCTACATATAATAAATTTTGAGACTTTCTTTTTCAGCTGCCCAGAGAATGATTCTGAAGTTGCTGACTGAATTGAAGGGAGAGGTGAGGGAATTGAAGAATGCTGTTCAGCAGCTTCATATTCAGAATGATCAACCTCTCTGTGAAGAAGAGTTTGTATTCCCTGAGGAAGTGGTCATCCCAGTGACTGATCTGGAGGCGCTGAACAGGCTGGGAGAAGAGCTGAAAACAAATAAAACTCCTCAGAACCACTTGGTATGCATTTTGCCAACTCCTGGTTTCCTAAATTAAACTCACACAACATATGCTGCAGTTTACTGCAATTTCAAAACAGTTAGAACAAGCCCCTCATAATGAACCATAAACATTGTTTCAATATAATAAACGAAACAGTATTTGACGACTGGGTGTGAAACCTGTCAGTATCTTTATAAAAAAAAGGATTAATGCATTTAATCACACCATGCTGAATGATTATGGCACATGCTTTTTTTGGGGGGGGGGGCTAGAAGTTATTTTGGGAGTACTAAAGCCCCCCCTGTAGAACAGCGCCTGGTGGGGTACCTAGCTAGTCATAAATTTTATCCCATGCAACATACCAAGACTTCACTTGTGGTTGAAACATACTGTTTTGAAAGGTTTGCAATATTTCTTTAAATTTAAAGTTCATTTCAATCATTTGAATCCTAGTTTTGATTGAGCCTCTGTCAGCATATATGTGATATCACAGTAAATCATTTACATAGGGATGTTTTTTTTTAAATACGGATTTTGAATTGCCTCAAATTTTTGAATTTGTGTTCACTTTGTAATTGCAGAGATCTCCTGGTGACCACTTCAGTTTGCCCTAAAAATCTTGCGCGGGTACATCTTTATCCATACTGGACACATGCAAAATTTAAGTCTTCAATTCATAACAATTTATGAGATATGGCCCTCCTAACATTGGGCCTCACGTCTAATTTTGCACTAAACAAATGTCATTTTTTAGGGTGTTTAGGAGGCTGAAAATAATTAGAAGTAGGGACTGCAAGATGCTACCTAGGGTAATGTGTAGCTCTAAAAATTTTATTGTAATGTTCTATTGATACCACTGTACTGGTACTCATAATCTGGGCCATGTAATCACAGTCAGCATTTTTGTTTTTGTGCTCGTACTTGTCCCACTGTACTTGCACTACAAATCTGCTGTATGGGTGCCTATGAGGTACCGGATCTTTACAGGTGCTATGAGATGTACAGTTGTTATTATAGGTTAAGGTTCTAGGGGAAATTGTTGAATTCCATAACACAATTATAGTAGTTACTTAACTTAACACGTGTTAGAAAATTATAATTTCTAACGTTAATTACTATGGTAGAGTGCTGTATTATTTCCAGTAGTTATTATACCGGCTATGTGAATCGGTTGATGTAGGCCCTACAACTGATGCAATGAGCATCAGCCTGCATATGATAATGTAACATACCGATGGGTGTAAAGATTGAGTCAACGGTCAGCTTTCACTTCCCATTTGTTTTGTCTCTGCATATCTCGATCTGACGTCCACCTTAGTTGAGATGCATTAGAGCAACCTCCCTTGGACAGTGAAACATATGTTTTATTGATAAACTGTAAAATATCTTCTCATTTTCTTATTAACAGAGGCAGTGAGAGGTACACACAACATATTTTCTCCTGCACAGATGCTCAGATAAAGGAGGAGATCATTCATTATCTGAAGGGAGCTTCAGAAAGAGCTGGAGGGCGGGAGACTAGACGAAGGGCTGGTGATACCGCTGCACTACCTGATGAGCCTGCCCAAGAGATTTGAATGTATTTCTCGAAATTTCACCTTATTTAGATTATTTTAACTCAGTTTAATTTTTTAATACACTATTGTGAGTTTCCACCTGTGATATATAATTTTCTCTGCCAAGTTTTGTTGCACTGTTTCTCTGGAGGTTCCTCTCTTCCTGACTCAAAGCTGCAGGGTTCGCATGCATTATTGAGAATTGATACAGTGCTGTAGTTGTACGGTACTGGATGGGTCTCTGGCTATAGCAGTGAATGCACATACGTAGTTACAACATTCACTGGAGTCACACAATTACCGTCATACATTTCAGAGTTACCAGCAAGATGCACGGCCCCAGGCATATTTATTCACCAATTGGGCAATTTATAAGAGTATCTGTGGAGGTGTTTCCTGTGGAACTATTTTTGGACACTCAAAACACAGATTCTCTCTTTAAGATGCTTGTAGGTAACTTTCAGATGCAGAAGCCATTTTATCCTGGATTTACTAGCTTACGAACTGTGGGACTGTGATGTTGGAGCATTCATTACTTAACACCTGCTCTTCAAACCGCATAGGCTTTCTGGATCCTGCTTCTCAGCTTGAATAAGGCCTCCAATATATTCAGTCACGTTGTGGTTTTAACCTCATTGAATTGTGTGCCTAATTTGCATTCTTCTTGTAATTTTTTGCCATTATAGGATTGCTCAGGTTTTACATATTAGAGCCTGAGGCTAATTTTCTTCATATATGCATTTGCATTGTCAGCTCCAAGTGATAGTTCCAAAACAAATATTCATATTCGGTTTCAATGAATATCGTAATCTTATAATTGCATTCATAATTGCATGGGTGTATGTGCGTGCCTTTGTGACGCCCAGCTTGTAAAGACGATATTTCAAGAAGGAAAGTTGGACCAACTTCATGTTTGGAGTGTAGATGTTCCACATTGAGTACAAAAAGCCTGTTGTTTTCTGTGGAGGTCAAAGGTCATTTGGGGTCACCAGGTGTCAAAATGTGGAAACCTTGTAAACACCATATCTCAAGTAGGGAACCTTGGGCAAACCTCATATTTAATGTGTAGAAGTACCACATTGAGTACAGGAAGCCTATTGTTTTCTGTGGAGGTCAAGGTCATTTAGGGTCACTAGGGGTCAAATTGGGAAAACCTTGTTAACACGATAGCTCAAGAAAGGAAGCTTAGGCAAACCTCATTTAATGTGTAGAAGTACCACATTGGGTACAGTAAGTCTATTGTTTGCTGTGGAGGTCAAAGGTCATTTGGGATCACCAGGTGTCAAATTGTGAAAACATTGTAAACACGATATCTCAAGAAGGGAAGCATGGGCAGACCTTATATATAGTGTTTAGACGTACCCCATTGAGTACAGCAAGCCTTTTGTTTTCTGTGGAGGTCAAAGTTCAGTTAGGGTAACTAGGGGTCAAATTGTTAAATCCTTGTTAACATGATAGCTCAAGAAAGGAAGCCTGGTCAAACCTCATATTTAATGGTTAGAAATACTACATTGAGTACAGGAAGTTGTTTTCTGTGTAGTTCATTTAGGGTCACCTGGGTCAAATTGTGAAAACCTTGTAAACACAATAGCTCAAGAAAGGAAGCTTGGGCAGACCTCATATTTAGTGTGTCGAAGTACCCCATTGAGTACAGGAAGCCTATTTTTTCTGTGGAGGTCATTTAGGGTCACTAGGGGAAAATTGTCAAAACCTTGTAAAAATGATATCTAAAGAAAGGAAGCTTTTGCAAACCTCATATTTAGTGTCTAGATTTACCCCATTGTGTACAACAAGAAAAATGTTTATGGTGGAGGTCAAAGGTCTTTTGGGGTCACCAGAGGTCAAATTGTGAAAACCTTGTAAACACTATATCTCCAGAAGGGAAGGTAGGACCAATTCATATTTAGTGTGTAGACGTACCATATTGAGTACAATAAGCCTAATGTTTTGGGTGTAGGTCATTTGGGGACAAATCGTGACAACCTTGTAAACATTATATTGCAAGAAAGGACAGATCTTATATTTGGTTTGTAGATGTACCATATCAAATTTAAGGAGCCTACTATTGCTTATGGTGGAGGTCAAAGGTCATTTGAAGTCAGCAAATGCCAAACATATACTTCACTCCCCTCTTACCTGTCTCTTCACACTAACACATCTTCCCAAACATAATATCGTAAGGGAAGCTTGGACAGATCGCATATTTGGTATGTAATTGTACCACATTGAGTACAAGAAGACTTAATGTTGTGGGCGCAGGTCAATGGTTATTTGAGTTAACCAGGGGTCAGATTGTGAAACCATGTTTTACACAATATTTCAACAAGGACTGATGTCGTATTTAGTATGTCGATGTATCTAACACATTAAGTACAAGAAATGTGTTGTTGAGGTCAATGGTCATTTCAGGACAGCCTGTGTCATTGTGAATTTATTGCTTGTCACATCGCACTGCTATTCACTGTATTACTAATATCAAGTATGTCCTACACCCTCACTATACATTACGTCAGATTCATGCAGAAAATAGCTGAATGTTACATCATCGAAACCACTATGCACTTTTGCATTCTGGTTCTACTAAGTTTTTTTATATTTCCATCTTCATTTTTAACTGCCCTACATCTTCAATGAAAGAAATGTTGGTAATAAAATATTTTCGAAAGATTAAATATCTGCATCTACTTCTTTTAATTATTGTCGGGGCCTTTCTAAAGAACAATTGATCAGGCAAATGAAGAAAAATAGTATTGTCACCCTACTGTAAATTAAGACTGCCGAAAAGATTGGACGTTGACATTTTCGTGTCATGGCCACATTAATTATCTTGGCTCCGATAACTTCTGAGCTTCCCCCTTGAAGCATTTCTGTGCTCACAATGTGTGCTCTGTGGTGACACCCCTTGTTATACCTGTTAGGAAGCAGCATCTGGCTTCTCTCAACTGTATGGGCAAAACAACTCCTCTCTGTTTGTGGTCATCGGCCACCCTTCACAGTATAATTCTAAGGGTGAAGTTAAGATGTGTAGGGCTTAAAAACCTAGCTACCTCCAATGGATGCATCTCTCATCTGCAAAAGAGAGAAAGTTGAAGACTATTTCATATGTCTTCAGATCTTACTGTATATTCTGATTATTCAGGTAAGCGTCTATTTTATATTTCTTGCAACTGCTTCGTAGGTTAGACATATTAGAGTGACTGAGGCTTATTGAATTGCCATGTAGGCCTACAAGCCCTTTAATACTAATTTTGCTCTATTGCGTTTACCCCTGAAACCTCTTATGAATGTGTTTCTATTAATCGTTTGACTATCTAAGTTGTGTCCTTTGCAAGCAACATTGCTGTATTATTGTTCAGCTTGCTATCGTAATGCTCACTAAATATAATCCCATAATATTTAGGTTTCACGTGGCAGTTGAGTATTCTTCTGTATTTAGTATGTGCTAGAGTACTGTACATATTTTGCTGCTATCTAGTTTACAACATTGTATTGAGGCTTGTTAAGTGTCAACATGGTGCGCATTATTTCAATTTATATTCAATATGCCGTTAAATATTGTTAGTAGTGATCACCCAGGTCCTCTTTGTTTACATTATAATTGCTAACAAGGTCTGCCATACCCCCGATATGGCAGTAGCTTAACATTTTGTGGGTTAGAGCTGCATACTTTAAGTCCCTGGTGATCTCTGTGCATGGTACCTTCCGTTACCATGGTAACAGAACCACAATGGGCAAGATAATATAGGCAGTATTGTTCATTTAGACTTTGAAGAGCCATATTAAGGCAGTTGTCCGTATACCTGTACTCTTAAACTTGTATAGATGTGTGTTGTACCCTCTGTACTCCCCCTGTCACCCCCCCTCCGCCTTGATTGAAGCCCGTAAAAGCAGCTGAACAGCAAAAAATCTTCGGTACGTTACTGTTCGGTGGAATTCGCGGAATTATTTTACAAGAGTTCATACTTTCGTGAGCAAATAGGCAAGTTCACTACGACGTTGTCACAGAATGTTAGCACCAATCAAAATAGATCTCAGAGAAGATTTAGGGTTTCAGCCAATCGCAGGCATTTCCTGGATAAACAACATGTCTGCGCCCTTATGCCGACCCCGGTTTCAGTGGTGTACATGGAATTACGTTAGTAATAGCCAAGGCCTATACTTACAGTCACTTTATCAACCAAACAAGTGAAGCCTTTCAGTTCCTATTTTTGATATGAACGCAATGCATGTGTGCCCGGTGACTGTGTTGAGGACTACCAAGTAAAAGTGGTCGGATTTACACAGAATAATGTTATTGCTTACTTGACAAGTCGTCCATATGACTTCAAGTTACACACAGAGTGAGACTGGAGTAGGCTAGGCCCTAATAATAATTAAATAGGCAAAGGCCTAGCACTTAAGTTTATGTTAACGTTTACAGCTCATATAGCATCTGCACCTAATTATCTGAAAACGAATTCATGATGAGGGACGTGTTGAAGATTCGTGTAGATCTTCCAGGCAAGTTGGTCTAGGCTTTATAATGTTGGCCGTGGCTATTCTTACGACTAGTTGTAACAATTATTTACTAACTATTCTTACGACATTGGCGAATTCATGCGCTATAAAGTAAATAAAGCAACTTCGCATGTAGTAGCGGTAACCCTAACCCTTACCCCTAACCTAACCCAACCCCTAACCGGGAAATAGTGTTACACCTAGTCGTAAAAATAGTACTCCTAGTCGTAATAGCTGCGTTAAAGCAACTGCGCATGCGTAAAAGGGAATTATTGTTACGACTAGTTGTAAGAATAGCCACTTTGTATAATGTTTCTTCTCCAGTCCTAATTTTGTTCAAACAAGAGGATATTAATTATTCCTATTTCCCCATGATATTTCAGAAATAGGCCTATGGTAGATTTGAAGACAAACAATGGTCTGTTTGAGATATTGATATGCACATTTGGTCTCCAACTGTGTTAACTCATTGAACTTCAATAGGCCTGTACATGTTATAATATGATATTCGTTGTAAATTGTGATTGGCCTTTAATAACATTGTCGGCAAAAAAACATGTTTACAGGTTGCACAAGATTATTCTTTCCCTGATGAAGTCTTCTCAAAATCTGTGGGCTGTGTGGGATGCAATGTATTCTCAATATAGTGAAGATTTACTCCACATCCATGACTGATTCATCATATTCATACATTCATCCCCCTGCTGATGGTTCTCCAAAGTTTCATTCCCTATGTGTGGCAATTGTATTGAGGGACGATTTGACATTCAATTCCAAAATTGGACTTCAGTTTTTAAATTCCAGGTGCTAGAAACATAGACCAAATTGATTTCTTTCTTTTTGGAACTTGTTGGGCCATTATATAATCTGTTCTGGTGATGCAGAATTCATTCAGCAGGTGGTTCAATTCCATCAACAGATATCATACAGCCAAACAGTTTCCAAAAAGAAGGTCAAGTATTCGGCACCATCATGAGACTTGTAACAAAAGGAATTACAGGAGTTTTCAGTGGCAAAGCTCTCGTTGAATTTCCTCACATTGTCTACATAGGAATTTTCTCTGTGATAATCTCGCTTTCTATTGCCCATCACTCTACACAGCAAATGTGAATGGTAGGGGTAATTTTAATGTAATCATGACTTCACTATAGACCATCCACTGGTGTTCCAATGAAAGATTCAATATGAGTTGTTAGCTCGTCAGCTAACTTAAGTTTAAACAACAACAAAAACTGTTAGAAGGAAACATGTTTGGATGGTGCCATCTCATACTTTGGAACTACTGGAACAGATAACTAATATATATATTTATATATAGAGAAGAACAGCTCTCAGCAAACTGGTTAGCCATGTGTATGGAAATATCTGTAGTAAGTGGACCTGCAGTTTCCCACCGGGATGCTCTGTAGGCCCATATGTTTAAACAAAAGAAACTTTTATTACACACATAGGCATACATTTCTCATCAGAAACTACGAAGTTGTGCAAATTGTTGAACTATGCAAATATTACAGCATGTTGTCATGGCTGAGCTAACAATGGATGTTTTTGAGCACCTCTCGTCAAGCCAATGTGTTCATAAGCACCATTAGATGACTGCATGGAAATAAACCCATATTTTCACTTGTAATCCATTTGTGCTTAACTTTGCAACTCACCACCCCAGATAAAGTTATCATGAACAATGTTCATCTTGTATAATGTTCTCCAAATTTCTCCCACTTAGTATTTGCTATTCTGTGTTCCCCAGTTTTCCATTAAGGACATGCATTAGTCACTGATTCACATATTATCTGTCTAATTTTTGTCCATTTTAGGGCACTGTGCCACCCCAGAAGTGTTTAATACTGAAACTGGTAAATGGAAAGTGGTGGACACAGAATACATAAGCCTATGGAGGAACATTACCTCATAAAGTGCAGGTACTTTATGAATAATTGGATTCATATCCACATACTGTATAGTTTATGTTGTGCATAGTGAGTGTGTCTGTAAAACTAGAAGGTGAGGTTGATCTCATATAGAATGGTATATCAAGGCAGTGTCCAGTAAAAAGGAGACTTCAACTGCAATAGCAATTATCTCTTGATAATATATTACAAAATGACAATATGACAGGGCCGTATCCAGGGGGGCGCAACAGGCGCGCGCCCCCCCCTATTGGCGGTCACCAAAAAAAAAAAAAAGTTTAGCAAAAAAAAAAAAAAAAAAAAAAATTGATGACGACCTTTATGTGAGATGTCGGTGATCGCTCAACCCCCCCCCCCCTCCCGTATGCTTTATTTTTTTGTTTGCCAAAAAAAGGTTCTGGCGAAGTTCGGCGGCATAATAGTTTTAGAAACATAGATGGTAATTGTGTTTGTATTATCACTATAAACACTAAGTGACATGCCAGCCATACTAAATTGTGCATTTTGTGTCCATATTTACTGGAAATGTTGCTTATTATTAAGGTCGAAAAATGGATCACATATGGCCATGGGCGGCGATCCTGGGTGGAGGGGGGATATATCCCCCCATGAAAATGGGTGGAGGGGATGTAATGCACCATATCCCCCCCCCCCCACCAAATGCCAGGGATAAGAATATTTTCATGCCTACATTTATGCATCTTCGTTAATGTACGGCTCTTTTTTAGCTTCATTTCTCGCCTACCATAAGCGCAGTGCGATCTTTTCAAATAAAGCGTCTTTATAAAGCAAAAATAGTTGACTGTAGGCTTCATTGGCCCTATAACAACAAAATGTATTATTGCGCCCACGGTATTGATATAGTACATATATGCACCCTCATAGTATTCATATAGGCCCTATAGTAGGCCTACACACGTACATGTTCCCTCGAACAGCTGAGAATCTCATGTAACCAGGGTAATGCTTAATACACGTTTCACCTGGATGCCCTAGCAATCGGTACCTAGGAATGTCACTATGTGTAATTGTGTATTGCATGTCTATAGGCCTATAATAGCCTGCATGAGGCCATTTTCTTCATCGAATAATATAAAAGAGCTCTCGAACATTCTAACGTTGCGCCTGAAACAAGATTGACAGGGGCAATTTTCCCAAAATAACACCCGAAATTTAAAAAAAAAGTATTTTGGATCCTGAATATGAGAAATTTCGGACATGACATCCCTATTTTAAAGTTGGGTATATGCCGCTTGGAAACCTCGGGAAGTGCCGTTTCCGGCCATCTAGAGGGTTTGTTAATCCCAAAATTTTCTTGTACGCTTCGCGCCAACTCATGATGGCGCTACGCTTAGATAGTCAACAAGGTCATATCCCCCCCCCCCCCACTCGGAAGTACTGATCGCCGCCCATGCATATGACACCATTTTGCATTTCAGCCCTTCTTCGAAAGCAAAAATTGTACACCCCTCCCCTTAGACCCATCCCCCAGGACGGCGATCATTCATGCCTGGCGCCCCCCCTATTGGAAAATCCTGGATACGCCCCTGCTATGCGCTATATAAATAGGTTATTTAAACAAAATACGTTGTGTCTATTGAGCACGACAAATGCAAAATTGTTTGCAGACAATGGTAGGGACTGTTAGCCAAACAAATCACAGGAAATTTGGAAACGCATCATTGACTACTTTTAGCATGAAATTCTTTGTAACGGGAGTGTTGTTAACCTTGTACTTTGCGGTTCTATGCGCTATATAAATAGGTTATTTAAACAAAATACGTTGTGTCTATTGAGCACGACAATGCAAAATTGTTTGCAGACAATGGTAGGGACTGTTAGCCAAACAAATCACAGTAAATTTGGAAACGCTTCATTGACTACTTTTAGCATGAAATTCTTTGTAATTGGGAGTGTTGTTAACATTGAACTTTGCGGTTGATTGTTATCATTTATTTGTTTGAAACAGATTCAATCATCTGTACAAAGGATTGAAAGAAATTGTGGTTCTTTTGAGAAGCTGTGGTTTTTTGAAAAGAAAGAAAGAAAGATATTCATTCTGAAAAGTGTTTGTTAAATATTACGAAAACATGTTATTGGAAACCTGATCAAATCCCGAATCCTGAGTCGTTGTACTCTTTTTTACACAATTTACACGTTGACACTAAGGGTTATATCTACGATTTGTCTAAAACGGCATGTCTTTTAACTGTTTATAGGAACGAGGAATTGTTATAACGGCACGCCATTACTCTTTTAGAGATGTGTAACCATTTTCTTTAAAACTTTCCTAGCTTCCAAAATTGTAATAGTTTTGAATTCTTATACATGAACTCATACTTTCACTTGTGGCTTCATCATCTGTTACTCACAGTGTGTTAAAATTTGGTGTATCACATTGTTGTTGTGTTTAATTATTTCTACCTGGTAAGTTGCATCACATGACTTAAAAAAAAAAAAACACCTACAGTTACAGTTTACCGTTAATCAATGAATCACAGGTAGGGATGTGTCTGTTGTATAATTACAAGATTGATTGCCCTACACAACAAACAATAACAATACCACTGAACTGATCAAAGTGGCAACAAATACGTATTTAATATAGATCCCACCCGTACAGTATACCCACAAAGAAATGTATAATATACACGTTTATAGTACTCGAGTCCATTTTTCTTCACTCGGACTTTAGACCAATTCCAATTTGGTATATTATCTTGCTTGGCAGGTCTCTTATTTCTGAAGTTTACTCTTTGAGTGTCCAGAATGAGCACTTATGTAAGGAGTCAATGCAGTCTTACATATTTAGCCACACATACAATTGATATCTTCTTGTTTAAAGCAAATCATATGAAGCCAATGCTTTGATTGGTAGCTGTTATTCGTCATATGGTAGATTTTTTGGCATAAACGATAGTGGCAATTTATATAGAAACTGTGTGTAAAGGGTAATTCTCACAATAAAACTCCATTTCAGTTAGATCCTTTCATTGTTCAAAGCTGTGTCAAAGTTATGGTTACAAAGATAAAATGGTGATCATAAGATGTCATTTTGATCTTAGTAATACAGTGAAAAGCAGTGTGATGTGACAAACAATAATTCACGATGACACAGGCTGTCCTGAAATGACCATTGACCTCAACAACTGGCTTCTTGTACTAAATGTGATACATCAACATAATTAATATATCTGTCCTTGTTAAAATATTGTGTAAACAATGGTTTCTGGTGAACTCAAACGACTATGACCTCCGCCAGGGGCGTATCCAGGGGGGGGGGGGCGCAACAGGCGCGCGCCCCCCTATTGGCCGTCACCAAAAAAAAAAAAAAAAAAAAAATTGATGACGACCTTTATGTGAGATGTCGGTGATCGCTCAACCCCCCCCCCCCCTCCCGTATGCTTTATTTTTTGTTTGCCAAAAAAAGGTTCTGGCGAAGTTCGGCGGCATGATAGTTTTAGAAACATAGATGGTAATTGTGTTTGTATTATCACTATAAACACTAAATGACATGCCAGCCATACTAAATTGTGCATTTTGTGTCCATATTTACTGGAAATGTTGCTTATTATTAAGGTCGAAAAATGGATCACATATGGCCATGGGCGGCGATCCTGGGTGGAGGGGGGATATATCCCCCCATGAAAATGGGTGGAGGGGATGTAATGCACCATATCCCCCCCCCCCCACCAAATGCCAGGGATAAGAATATTTTCATGCCTACATTTATGCATCTTCGTTAATGTACGGCACTTTTTTAGCTTCATTTCTCGCCTACCATAAACGCAGTGCGATCTTTTCAAATAAAGCGTCTTTATAAAGCAAAAATAGTTGACTGTAGGCTTCATTGGCCCTATAACAACAAAATGTATTATTGCGCCCACGGTATTGATATAGTACATATATGCACCCTCATAGTATTCATATAGGCCCTATAGTAGGCCTACACACGTACATGTTCCCTCGAACAGCTGAGAATCTCATGTAACCAGGGTAATGCTTAATACACGTTTCACCTGGATGCCCTAGCAATCGGTACCTAGGAATGTAACTATGTGTAATTGTGTATTGCATGTGTATAGGCCTATAATAGCCTGCATGAGGCCATTTTCTTCATCGAATAATATAACAGAGCTCTCGAACATTCTAACGTTGCGCCTGAAACAAGATTGACAGGGGCAATTTTCCCAAAATAACACCCGAAATTAAAAAAAAAAGTATTTTGGATCCTGATTATGAGATATTTCGGACATGACATCCCTATTTTAAAGTTGGGTATATGCCGCTTGGAAACCTCGGGAAGTGCCGTTTCCGGCCATCTAGAGGGTTTGTTAATCCTAAAATTTTCTTGTACGCTTCGCGCCAACTCATGGTGGCGCTACGCTTAGATAGTCAACAAGGTCATATCCCCCCCCCCCCCCACTCGGAAGTACGGATCGCCGCCCATGCATATGACACCATTTTGCATTTCAGCCCTTCTTCGAAAGCAAAAACTGTACACCCCTCCCCTTAGACCCATCCCCCAGGACGGCGATCATTCATGCCTGGCGCCCCCCCCCCTTTTGGAAAATCCTGGATACGCCCCTGAATATGTGAGGAAGTGAGTGGGGTGGGAATTGGGGACAGCATAATGAACACATAAATTGGTATCACTGTTCCTGTGGCTATGTAAAGGTCTCTTGGAATTTCTTTATGAAAAAGTTAATGAGTAAAATGTTTATGCAATACAGAGGCCCGGTAAAGAAAGTAGATATGCATTGAGAGTGTTTCAAGTAAATCACTAATTCCAGGTGGGGTTCCTCTTAAAGGTATGCTATAATGGCCCCAAATATGCTAGATATTCAAATATGGTCACCTTTGGTCAAAATTATTAATCTTTTTTTTATTACAAAACTTTGAGGAAATTTCCTAACTGGGGCATTTAGTCATCTTGTGTGTTCCTTAACAATTTCTTAGAACAGTTTGTATAGTAAAGACCTCCAGGAAAGTACTTTTTGAAACCTTCTAGCAGTTATAGCATGCTATAATTTGGGACCTATACTGACTACCTTTAAGGCCAAAATTTTGACTAATCTCTGTGCCAAAATACCCCCAAAAGTATGGACAAGTATTGTTATTCTATAGTGGCTGACACTGGGAACCGCCACCTGTCAGTCAGAACTTTGTAGTACTTTAGGGTGGAGGTTGAGGGGGTGGGGGTATCTGACTAAAACTGAGAGGTGTTGCCAATTAGAAGCATAAACACAGTATGTCTTCTGGGAAACAATATTCTTCATAGGGTTACAAGCAAATCATTTAAAACAAAGAAGAAATGGAAAAATAGAGACTTAACTTTAAACATGAAGGTAACCTATGGGTTTTCTCTCCTGACCAATGCAGTAAGTACAAGACACCTCTCAGTATGTGAAATGATTGTGTTTATCTCATTGACTTTGTGTTAAACCCTGTAATACCCAGGACACCTTGAAGCAGGAGTCATGGCAAAGCAAAAACATGAGAAATAATCTGCAGAAAGCAATGAACAGTTGTTGATTTTTTTTAACTTCCTGAAATCTACGAAATATATTGTATTTGCTTCCTAACTATTTGTTTATTTACTACATTTTATTCATGAAGGCACCAATTCAATGCAAAGTGTGTTACTTGAAATGCCTCGACGATGGAAACAGTTGCTGAGGGGTGAGGTGGGGTGGGTGGGCGGGTCGAGAGTTTCAGGTACACCAATCCATGGGCAACTTAATGTATAAATGCCTTTAATTATTATTATTATTATTCATCATTCTTATTGTTGTTATTATTATTATTGTTGTTGTTTTTACTATAATTACTTTCATCCTCATCATTATTATTGTTATTATTATTATTATTATTATTGATGTTGTTGTTACTATGATTACTATTATTATTATTGTCATTATCATCATTCTTATTATTATTGTTGCTGTTACTATTATTATCGTCATCATCATCGTTATCATGATTATTATTATTATTAGAAAATCATCGTCGTCGTTGTCATCATTATTACTATTATTAAGTCTTCGGAGGGGGTGGAGTGGTATAGGCAGCTGGGATTGTAATGACTTTTACAGTACATTTCAATCAAGTTTATTTCAAGCTCCTTATCACATCTTTTCTCTTAACCTATATAGTCATATTTTGTGTACCTCGCGTATTTTTACATTTATACTATATTTTTGGTTTGAAATAAAAAGAATAAAATAGAAAAGTCACGTATTTCAGTTGATGTAGTTCTCTGGGGCTTTATATCCAGAAACAGGCCTCTTTTTGATTCCTTGCCAAAAGCTGAAGAAATCAATGCGATGGTGATTGTGTGGGTTCGTGTGTATTTGCGTGTGTGTGTATGTGACACTTTCTTGTAAACACGATATCTCAATAATTGAAGCTTGTATTTAACTCATACTCTACATGTGGGTAACCCATATTAGGAAAAAGACTGCTATTGTTTTTGGTGGAGGTCAAAGGTCATTTGAGGTCACCAGAGGTCAAACTAAAAACCTCTTAAACTGCTTGTAAACACAATATCTTATAGGTGGGGTAACTTGGAAGGATTTCATACTTAGTATGTAGATGGCCCATATTGGGTAGAAGATCCCTATTATATTGGACACAGGTCAACAATCATTTGGGGTCAGCAGAGGTGAAAGTCTGAAAAACTTGTAAAAAATTACTCTAAAAGTGAAAATCCGTTAATGTAAAAACAATGCACGTAGATTGCCTTTGGTGAGAACAAAATCGCTGTTTAATTTCATGCGTGTCAAATTTCCTTTGAGGTCAAGAGAAGTAGTTTTCAGAAAACACATTATACGGTACCCAACATCGACCATACTGTCATCACATACATGTTTCTGCCCTACGATGATGATGCGCAAGCATATATCATTTCGTCGTCCGGATCAGGCATCCCTACAAAAGTGTCGCAATGAAACCGGTATAGGAGCTGCATTTCGCGTAAGTTGCTGAGTTCCTGTAGGTTCTCTCTGGCCAGTATCTTTGTAGTAAGCAATAAGATATACTTGGTATGTCGATGATCAATATCAATTAAAGAACCTATTGTTTTGGTGAAGGTCAATACAGCCCAAACTGTGAATAACCTACAAAAATGATATATCCAAATCTCTCAAGTTGAAATCAAAGCCCTATCAAAATTTCTCCTATGGGCAAGGAATCACTAAATCTTTGACTTTCTGGTTTCTTATTTGCTCATTACTAGGCTGCTCATTGCCCTTTTGTAAATGATGTACTCATCCTTTAAGAAAAGTGAATACTAAAGAAAAATACCCCAGCAGCACGGCTAATAAATGAGCAGTGATGTAAGATGTTTGAATAGCTTACTACCGGACCAAAGTTCAGCAGGCTGATTCGAAATACACCAATAACAGATGAGAACAATTTGCGGAAGGAAGGAGTGCTTCTACACCTTCACATGATCATACACAATAATGCACATGTTTTGTAGCCTCTATAGTCCAATACACCTGTTTTCTCAACTTATTCCGTAAGAGTGGGGGGGGGGGGTCTTTGAAGGGGGGAGGGTCCGATCTTCTAATTTTATGGCTTATTGGGTCACTAGTTCCCAAACATATTCGAGACGGATGCTCATACCATTTCTGGTTTAAAAGTTAAAATTGGTTAAAGTGCTCAACTGGCCATATTTTCAAACTGAGGCTAAAAATCGGAAGAAACTTACAGAACTAATAGTTCTATGGAAAACTTCCCCACCTTCCAAACGAGTGTGATAACGTCACAGAATCACAGGAGAATGGCATGTCCAAAATATTAAAGTCTTAAGAAAGTCAAAACCTTGGTTGGAACTAAAATTTATATGTGCGGCATTAAGTGGAAAGGTTTACGACCTCGAAAAGAATTTTCCAAACAATTATGGCGTTAATCCTCACCCTATAGGTTTACCATTAAGGTTAGCCTGATTATTAATGGTGTCTAAATGAAGAGGTCTATAGGAATCAGGGGCGGATCCAGGGGGGCCGACCCGGCCCCGGCCCCGGCCCCGGCCCCCCCCTTTTTTGGAAATCAGTTGCGTGTTTTTTTTATGTGGGAGTACTTCAAATTCCTAATAGGCATAACTTGGTGAAAGAAAAGCCTAATATATATCCAGCTGCTCTTCCCTGAAACGCGATCGTTTTTATTCCAAATTTGAAACTAAGGCAATTATCAGGCCTGAGCGACATCACGTATTAATTACATACGGCTCAGTACTATAGTGCTGACTATTACTGTCAGGGAAAATCAATGCACAGTTAGCAAGTTTATCATAATTATCTGAATGAAAGGGGGTGTAGGCGGTTTTACACTATCTAACGCAACGTAGTCGCCAAGAACCTGAAGTATTTTTAAGGGAGGGCCCGAGGAACATGAACTTATAGCATGCTCCTCGTGTTGAAACATAATTGCACCTATTAGGTGAATTGAGTGTACTGTTAATAGTAGGAGAGACTAGTGTAGGTTCTTATGACCAACTAGACCGGTTTCTGCTCTCAAACTTTATAGGAGGAGCTTCATCAGTAGTAGCCTTTGAATATTTTATATTCGGCCTGGGCGTCTCGTTCTCAGAATGCATCTATTTTCTGTGCACGAGCTTTATGGACTCATAGTGCAGCTATAAGTCCATTTTTGTAGGCTAGAATCGGTTCTTTTGGAAACAGTTTGGATAATTCCGCGTGCAGGGGCGTAGCGAGCGGGGGGTGTGGGGGTGTCACACCCCCCAATAATTTGGTCGCTGTCGGCAAATTTTGGGTCTGTCGGCAAAAGGAGAAAAGGTGAAGAGAGCGGAAGGGGAAGAAAGAAGGAAAGCTGAATAGAGAAAAGGAGAACGGGAGCTTCTTTATCGGTTATTTCGATTTTCCAGTTCTTCATCTGATAAACTCATTCACCAATCCAGTCACCCGACGTCTGCAAGTTAAAAACTTCTCGGCAAATAACTGATAATGTCACGACCGTCAGTATAGCTACTGTAGCCAGGCTCAGCTAGACGAGTGCCAGAATCGCCGGCAACTCAGTGAAAGAAATGGAATTAAAGGCTTCCGTATAGGCCGCAGCCCATGAGTCGTGCTATCGTGTTGTTATTAACCTCTGTTCAGAATGACGTCATCGCAGATGTCATTCGTTCTCCGTGGAAAACTTAAGGACACGGCTCACGAATTGTACACAAGTTTTAAGGTTTCTCGCTTGTATATCAATGAATGTTGTTATTTCTCATTACCGGAAAGTTTTCTGAACATTTTCATCACAAAGTTTCACTATTTCAACGATCGGTGAAAGAGAAAACACAGTTCTATAATTGGTCCCAATTAATTCTTCTTCTGCCGACTGCCATAAAAATAATATCGAAATGGAAATTCTACGGTGCCAAATTTGACTTACAATATGCACCAGATTGCATCTAAGGACGTTTCAAAACTAAAAATTTTCCAAAGGGGAGGTCGACACCCCCTCCCCTTAGACCCCTCCCCCATTTCAGTCACCACTTCCAGATCCGTCGGCAAATCAAATCCTCCACACCCCCCCCCCCCCCCAACAACAACAACCTTCGCTACGCCCCTGTCTGCGTGTTGCGAGATTAAGTGCCAATGTTTCAAAGAACATTTTTTAAATGCGTGGTTTTGATATGGGGTGTATAGGTAAGCTTGAACACCATTGGTGGTTCCTTTTGTTTAGGTTTGGTAGTGAGGTATTGCCCACGGTTTTCAAATTTTATGCCTTTTTGTGGCTGAGGCAATTTCCTCTTTCTTATAGTTACGAGTAACAGTTTCTCTGTGAACGCATTCTTTTCTGTAAGAAATCAGTCTCATTGTTACATAGACGTGCGTATCGTAAGACTTCCCCTGAGCCTTTAAAAGTGGCAAGTGGGTGTGCAGAGTTTCTGTCGAAGTATTGGAAGGTTTCCGTGGGTTCGGTGTAGACTTTGGTGTCTAATAACCCATTGGTTTCAAACCTTGGACCTTTCAAGATTTTCAAATCTAGGTATGTTACCGCGGTGTGTAATATTTCTACCGTAAACTTTAAGAAGCGGTGAATTTCATTCAATTTGTTTACTAGTTGTTCAAGTTCCTGAGGTGAACCGTCGTAAAGCAATAGAAGTTCTTCTCTATAGCGGAGCCATTTTAAGATTTTATTATCTGTCGGTATAATCTGGTTTTCCAGTTTATGCATGACGATATCACAGATTTCCGGGGAGGCTTGGCTACCCATGGCGCAACCGATCTTTTGTAGATAGAATTGGTTATTGAACTCGAAACAGTTTCTTGTTAAAATAAGTTCAATTAGTGTGCGCATGGATATGGAAGATATTTTATTTATTCCATATTCGCTTTTTTCCGCCTTTTCATAGACTTCTTGACATATATCTAATGCCTCCTCTTGGGGAGTATTGGTATACATGGCGACGACATCGAGTGTAGCAAGTACTACTGCTTTTGGTAACGGGGTGGCTTCCACAAATTTCAGAATGTGATTTGTGTCTTTCACATAGGTGCTTTGTTTTAATACAATAGGAAGCAAGAAATAGTCCACAAATTCCGATATTTTTTCGGTCGGTGATCCGTTTCCGCTTAATATCGGGCCCTCCCTTAAAAATACTTCAGGTTCTTGGCGACTACGTTGCGTTAGATAGTGTAAAACCGCCTACACCCCCTTTAATTAATAAGTATATCATAATTATCTCATTGAATATATCTTGTTTTATGTTTTTTCTTGGGGTGAATCTGGTGTCATAATTTTCGCGCAAAAGAAAAAAACGAATCGACGCAATAATAGTGTATCCATTGTACATGCACTGTTGAGCGTTGTTAAATATGTGTCTATCGAGAAAAAATATGTGCACAAAAAAGCGTGTCTGCAACGTTTCTGGTTTTTCTAGTTTTTTGCGAAATGTTTCACCATTTTGCATCTAAGCACTCACAATTAACCAAAAATTTCCAAGGGGGGGGGGGGGCAACCCCTCCCCCTAGACCCCTCCCCCAGGACGCAGATCACTAAAGTGCTACCATCGGGATGTCGGCCCCCACCTTTCTCAAAATCCTGGATCCGCCCCTGGGAATTGAAGCTGAACCTCCGAATGCATATTATGGCAGAGCGATGCCTTCACGTGATATCCATGTATTAGCTCAGTGTAAGTTGCTCTCCATGTGAGGGCGCTTCATAAGAATACTTTCTAAGGCAAACCCCACAGCTCTGGAAAGATCTGTCAACTTGAAACTTATAATTACCTTGAAAGCTAATTGCAAAGGTACGTTTTGAAAATTAAATCCCGATTTTCCCGTCTTTCAACTCCAAGCGGATGTGATGTAGTCGTGAACGTCACTAAGTCGGAAATGCAACATGCAATGGCATAATAATTTGTGGCGTATATACAGCATGACACTTTCTCTTACTTCTTACGTTTCATATCTTTTCTTTTCTACTTGAATAAAAGGCGGCATGTTAAAAAAGACATAAAAAATTGTAAAAAATATAATAAGAAAGTGACCAGAGGTCGGAGGCAATCGAAATGACATTGAAAAAATGAGCTTTGTTTTTAATATTTAAATATAGAATTTCAAGCCAGTCGGGCAAAGTTTACATTGGCGCCAAATACCGCTCCACAATATAACGTCATAAAAATCGATAAAAATACTGTTTGCCCTAGAATTGGACTCACTGGGTCCATTGATGCAATGATCAGGACGATCACATGCATTATTGTAGAGAGTGAGAGGAGAATGAAAGGGTAGATAATTATGATATCATTCCGAGTCTATACAGCTAGGGGAGGCCAGTGGCGTAACTAGAGAGAGCCAGATTTTTTTCTTTCAAATTTGCTTTGTGCTACAGTCTTGCGCCCCCCCCCCCCCTTAATGAAATCCAGTGATGTATTCAAAATACTTCTTTTTACATTTTTTCGAGTTCTAATCAAAAGTATTCATACCTCAGGGCTCATGTTCATACTTCATGTAAGGTCAGAACTTGGAAATTAGACCGAGATATTAAACATTTTGGGCCTTCATCATACCCACATACGGAGACCGTTGATCAATATCGTCCTACAGAATAATCGCCAATAATTTGGCCGGTTGTATAACCTATACAAACTAAAGGTAGCAACCCATGTGTATTTTCAGCGACTTATGATGCCACTTGTGGAGAATTTTCACTGCACGTATAGGCCCAATAGGCCTAGTGAAACTTGTTTGTGTGGAAATCTGGGCATGTAGGCCTAGTGAATTAGAGTAGCTAATTTATTCATTGTATCCTTTTCATAATGTGCGGAATTATGCAGAAACCACGACGACTGTCTCTGCAATAGAGGTAAATTAAGTGAAAGTGTGTCATGTTCCACTGAACCATTGGATGTGTATTTGTGCAGACGAGGTGCCCGTTAATACATATATTTCTTGGTAATTCCTACCATCAACCATCACGGGGTTTCCCCCCTTAAGAAAATCTTGCCCCCCTCTAACAATTGAATGTTAGCTACGCCACAGTGGGAGGCCACGTTGACTTAGAACTTATGTTGTTGGTACAACTTACCACAGATGGGACTCACTATTGTTTATAGTCTTTGCCCGATTTATAATGTCTCGTGGTTAAAATGGCAAGCGAATGTGGCCAAAGAACACTTATATTAACATTAACGGAGGGCGCTCTTGTTAGGTTACATTTAGAGTTTATTTATGTTCTACTTACATTCAGAGCCATGTATACCTCTTTGTTTGCATTAATGCAAGATACATAACCTGTCATTTATCAAAGCTCGAAGCCTTAACGTGTTGAGATGTTTCATCCTATCAGACCAACCTATGAGAGGTTATTGAGCCCCCCCCCCACTCCCCTTGCCAGTAGTATACTGCATGATGTTGGTGCGAAGAAGAGTTTTGCCTGACCATTGCCTTTTCCAAACTTAAATGATCGGGCTGTTGTTTAGCATTAGGAGTGCTGTTGTAGGTGCAACTTTCCGAGATTTCCCAACGAAACCACTTGGGTATGGGGGAGGGGGCAAAGTGTGAATGTTATACATAAATCAGCCTCCCTAGAGAGATAGTCATGGTGGGGGGGGGGGGAGAGACACACCCAAAATGTTCTGCTCAGTATGTGCGGTACACATGCTGACGGAGTTAGTGTGAAGGCTGGTTGCAATGGACCCCACCCCCCCCCACCCCCACACCTTCCCAGTGTTAACACTTCAAAGATCAATATGTAAGTTTTCTTTTCCTTCACAAAAAAAGTAAAGTACAACTTCTTCTTCATCACACCTAGTCTTCGACTTTCCTTGTTTCATGCCGTGGCATCAATCCCTTTAATCTAATTTAGCACTCATTTAGCAATCAGGATTTCGGATTGTAGCAGACTGAATTGTTTGTCATCTTGTCTGAATGTTCAATGTGACAGCATCATGGTTTGCTAGTGACCGTGTCCAAAGAATGCAATAGCTTTTTGACATAGTTGTTACAACATCAAATGATGTTATAGCATCACAGGCAATTGGGTTCATTTAATAATTTTAAATTATTTTATGCTAGAGAGCACCATGACAAGATTTCAGTCACTTCTGTAATAATAAAAATGTCAAGAATGGGGATTTTCATTCATCTGTCAATAATAGTTAATGAAATAAACAATAAAATACCATTATCAATTGCGACTTGAGTTTATTGAAATCACCAAGTACAGTCCTCTTGTTGCAATGTCACCAGATTAAAGTATTGCATTTATTCACCACAAATATGCTATGATATCACTAGAATAACAAAACAAATCGCTGCTTTTCCCAGCAACTAGATAGTAAGTAGAAATAAGCACATACTTTCTTACATATGAAACACAAACAGCTATGGTATTTCCAAGATACATTTGGCATAGCAAGGTACTGTCAACCAGAATGAAAACATTTCATGGTTCCTGCTGCTGCTCATTGATTAACAGGGAACACTCCAAGAATGTAATGATGAAGCAAGATCAACAATTGCCTTACAAAGCCACACCTCCTCATAAATACACACGTTATCCATTTTAACACATATCGCCATGTGTAAGCTACCTATCAATAACACACTCACCTTTGATGAAACTGTGACTTATGGTTGTCTACTGTAGGTTTAACCCTGTGACCTCATTAATATTCATGGTATGAGCACCAAAATCAATATTTTTATCAACTAATTATGGACCACCCACCCACCAAATATAGCATTGATCAATCATAGCCCTTGTTGAGTTATCGTGCATACAAACTTAAGTGTCACACACATACACATACACGCAGACACACCGACCTGACTACAAAGCTTTCAGCAAGAAACCAAAACTACAAAATGCCATACACAAAATGCACATAAATTTAAGTTTGCTGTTGTGTTTGATCCAGGCACAATGCAACATGATATTTCTTGTTAATTAAACAAAGAGGTAATTGCATACTTCCTTGACAGCAAGGAAATGTTAATTGACTGTCAAGACTGACTGAAACCACAGAATGTTTAACATACAATGGGTGGGTTCATTTGCTGCAATGTTCAGAAAATAACATTATATGAACCCTGCTGAAGGATAACTATTTCATGCCACAACAAATACCTTTTCACAGTGAAAAGAATCTTTTTAGACTAAATAGATCTGTCAATAAATGAACAGAACATATGTCACCTGTGATTTGCAAAGGGCATAATTCTATAGCGTTTTAATGGTAAGATTTATTATCTATTTTAACATTGTTTACTAATTATTAGTCACTAATATAAAATTCTTCTTGATTAACTGTATGATTAGGTGGCAGAAATATGATAATTATGATAGTAACATGAGCAAATACTGTATACCTACAAACCTTTTCTGCCACACCCCTTTTTTTTATCATCATTGAACAACCATTCCAATTGTTATTCTGCTTGCATACAGTGCTTTCTCAATTGACTTGAATTGTGATCAATAATAACATTGAGTTGCTTTTTATAGTTATTGGGATCATTAGCTTGATCCTATGAAGTTTTACAGTACCTAAAGGAGTAAACATCTAAGAATGTCTGCAAAGGTAAAATACTAACTGTATCCAAGGACAGTATTTAACTTATCACAATATGAGGTTCAACTGCATTATACCATACTGCAGCTTTAAACAACTACATACACATAAACCTGCAAGACCAAGAAATATGCCTCCTCCCAACCCATTGCCTTCTCAGGTATGCACAGTATGCTTTCATTATTAGCAATCATGGCTGGTGAAAGACATATAAATTGATAAAACTAAATTATTATTTTCAGTTGGAATGTCCAGCCAAATCAGTCTCCATGTGATTACTGTCATGTCTTTCTGCTACTACTGCACTCATGAAACTTTCTCTATGAGGCTTCTTATGCCCTTCAGCATGTCTCTTGACATAAATAGAATGAAAAGATAAAAAGTTTCAACATAATATGCATGAAAATGTGAGTGTAATGTCAGGTATTTTGTGTGAAGTATTTGCCAGTTTTGCACACTTTTGGCAAAAGTTTTGCTCACTGCCATAGGTAAAATTATTGAATTTCTTCTCATGCAATGTCTAATTATTTTGCCAACAGATGATTGAACGAACACCGGCCCAGTGACTAAACGGAGAGGATGAACATTTCTAGTTGCCAGAGAAATGCTTGGTTGCAATTGTGACCTTGCAGAGGAAATTGCATCCAACTTTCACAAAAATCCATCACAAAAAGAGTTTCCAGAGCACTTAAACAACCATAGATAAATGTAATACAGCTAATCCATTAAAACCACATTCAAGTTGTGAAATTTTAACCCTAAATATGTATAGCTTTTTTAATACTACTGATAAGTTACCACTGTAAACTGGTCATATACAGTGTACCAAAAGATTGAGTGATTTGCAAACCCTGAAACTGGCATCTATTACATGTTAATATGAGTAGGAAGCTAATTGCATTTTGCCAATTTTGAGCTGTCTACATAACTTAATAGTTCAATCTTTTGTCAAGCAATCCCACTTGCCTCAAACACAAGACTGCAGGGTTTAAAGTTGGTAAAGGATGGCTAAGCCAAAGGCTGTCATACAGTTGCAGTGCTATGAGGGGTTTTCACACCGCCCATTCAGTAGTTACTTCAAAAAGGTACTGTAGAAAGATGAATAACAAATGGATAACAGCTAGATAGATTGACAGAGTGAAGATGCTGAGTCACAATATATCAAGTGGCATAGCTGGTTCGAGCTAAAAGTTACATTCCAATATGGGAGAGTCTTTCAAATATCCAGTTGCTCAGACTTACACCAGTATTTTACATACACTGTGCTTGCTCTCCATTAACCAGGTGCCACTCCATTAAATATGGAATAACAACATTTCGCTCCAGAGTCTTTGTCCATAGGCGGCATCCATCATGGACATACTGTTATTTATCATGATGGCAACTTTCATAGACCAGTCATGGAACCATGCAAAATATTTTGTGTGTCTTTGAGTGCAGCTTTACTTTCCTTTCCAATGTTTTTGGTTGTGCTTCTACTGCCAGTACTATCCTTTTTTATCAGCATGTTAATGATCATTGACATCTACTGCCAGGGTGTGTTGTCAGTAAACCATCTTTTGAAAGATTAAGGCCAGACTGGATAGTCATGCTTTTGAATGACATATGAAGTTCTCTTGGATCTCATGCTGATCACCTGTCACAATTTATTAAAATAGCACAACACCTTGTCCAAACAAGGATCTCAATCACTGCAGCTAACAAAGTCATTACAAACTGAGGGCTGCCAATTTCATCCACAAAAGTCCATGAAATACGTACAATATAGCCTAGTGCTGAAGAACATGTGGAGTGAGTACTTGGTAATAATATTATATTTTTCAAAATTGCAGACAATACGCTGCACATTGTTATACAGTGCACATATAGGACAAACAATGGGGCATTAGACATATTGTGAATCGCCTTTGGGTAAGCACGACACACCTCCCCCTTGGATCCACCAGTACAAAGCTAAGTATTGATCCTAGGCCCTAGGGTACTAATAATTATTAAAATACCAGAGTGAATTGCCGTGCATGACACTGGCAGTACAGTTTGCAGGCCTAAGTAAGGCTAACACAGTTACATTCCTAAAATACAGTTACGCCTAGTAGTATAGTAAAAGCTTCATAATTGACGCACCCCCGTAATTGACGCATCTTCAATTATTACTAGCAACGATACAGCAGGCCACCTAAACATTTTGCAGTCACGTAGAATTACATATTTCATGAGTTTGAATCCATTTCAGCTATTTGCTGACCAAATTGTGGTATTTTTTAAGCTTTTAACACCTTCCCCCCAGTTTTGCACATTTTTTTTGCATTTGGAAATCTTACACCCTAAAAGTAACCAACAATACCTCAGTATGATAAAACCTCTCTCTGGGACCTGACCTGTCTGAGCTTAGAGGCTCAGAGCATAACAATCAGTATCTAAAGTCAATGGATGTATACTAAGGCCTACAGTACAGTTAGTTTATCGAAGGATGTGTCAATTTAGGGGTATGAAAGAACTTGACACGGCAGACATTTTGTGGTCAAATTCTGCTCAATTGTACGGTGCATAAGCACAGAACCTTAAATATTTTGAGATCATAACATTTCTGAGGAACTACACATATGAAAAACACATACAGTTGAGTGATTTGGTTTTTTCCTTGATAGACATCGTTGATCAAATCCTTAAGTGCATCAATTATGAGCCCACCATGCTACTAGTAGTATAGTAAAGGCTTCATAATTGACGCACCCCCGTAATTGACGCATCTTCAATTATTACTAGCAACGATAGAGCAGGCCACCTAAACTTTTTTTTCAGTCAAGTAGAATTACATATTTCATGAGTTTGAATCCATTTCAGCTATTTGCTGACCAAATTGTGGTATTTGTTAAGCTTTAAACACCCTCCCCCCCCCCCCAGTTTTGCACGTTTTTGGGGCATTTGGAAATCTTACACCCTAAAAATAACCAACATTAGCTCAATATGATAACACTTCTCTCTGGGACCTGACCTGTCTGAGCTTAGAGGCTCAGAGCATAGCAAATAGCATCTAAAGTCAATGGATGTATACTAAGGCCTACACTACAGTTAGCTTATCGATGGATGTGTCAATTTAGGGGTATGAAAGAACTTGACACGGCAGACATTTTGTGGTCAAATTCTGCTCAATTGTACGGTGCATAAGCACAGAACCTTAAATATTTTGAGATCATAACATTTCTGAGGAACTACACATATGAAAAACACATACAGTTGAGTGATTTGGATTTTTCCTTGGTAGTCATTGTTGATCAAATCCTTAAGTGCGTCAATTATAAGCCCACCATGCTACTAGTAGAACTACAGTAGTTAATACTATGTCTACTACTAATTATAGGTAGGCTATATCGAAATTCGGACTTCTCCATCACTTCTAAAGCGCCCGAATCGACCGCTCGCCATTTCTCTATTTCGATGCTCCTTCAACTTGACTATACACGCTTGAAGTCGGGCTGGAAGTCGCCATTCTTCTCTTATACGCTTTGCACTTTGTTTACATCTATGGGCGCAGACATCTTGATTAGGGGTGCTTGGCAGCGATTGGCTGAAACCCCAAACCTTCTTTAAGATCTATTTTGATTGGTGCTAACATACTGTGACACCGTCACCCTCAGTTAAAGCAAATCGACTATTGATATATATATCGATTACAAACCAGCCTCATTTACACGCATACAGACAAATACAAATACATATACACAAAGATGCACATGTAGGCCTAAGGCGAATTTACAAAATTTACAACTAAGATGACAACACGTACCAAAAATCTCATTAGTACAATGGTTTCAACAGTTTCCGTTTGCCAAGGGTAGCCATATTTAACATTACGACAACCGCAATCATTGAGGCGAGACATTAAAATATACCCATTGAAGTTTGACAACAGTAGTGTTATCCGGTGAAAACCAGTTTACATTGACACGTATCATTAACTTGATTCGTGTGATTGGTATGATATGGTTTGACAGCATAGATATACATTGGATACGTTATGACCGTTTACCAGTCTTAAGGGTAACAACAAGAGCAATTTTATGTTATTTCTATATTGCCGGGGAATCTTACTTTGATTAACCCTATACTATTGCCGAAACCATACAGAGTATGGCACCGAAGGGTAAGTAGACCACCCGACTGTCTCTTCATTTAGAACTGTTTTCAGTATTTTAATTTTACCCCCAAAGAATCATGCCTGGCGTTAACTGATTCTTCCTGGGGTCTTATTGCCACATTGTATGCAATTGCCGTCGTTGTGCCGATGGTGTGGACCATTTGTTGTTGGTTTTGTCGGAAGTTTTTAGGGGAAAAGTGCCAACCTCTCCCCATTAGTGACGTAACTTTATTGATACAGGAGCAGTTGATGGCAGCGTGGTAGCTGCCACTTCCTATATACCGACCCCTCACTTTGTAACCACGTATACACGGCATTGATGGATAATTCAGTTAGATCCTTTGCATTGGGCCATGACAGTGCAAGACTATAACAAGCACATTTTAGTATTTATCAACATTTTAATAGTCATACATTTTGAGCAGTGGCGTAGCTAAGGTATTCATGGTACCCTGTTCTAAAGTTAGAGCTGAAGTTCGTCATTATTATTATTATTATTATATATACAGGCGCGAATCCAGGGTAAGGAAAAGTGGAGAGAAAAAAAGAGAAGAAAAAAGGGAAAAAGAAACTTGGACACAAAGACCATTGGGTATAGGGCCATCAGAGATGGTCCGAAATTTGGGGTCAATGGTCACCTGTGGGCCGTAATGGGCCATTTTGTGGAAATAAGCAAAATGCTTCTTCTCCTACAGATTCCATGGTACAATGTTGAGGGTTTGTCACAATAGTACTATGGAAGTTTTACCTTCAGGGTGTTCATGAATTTGAGATCAAAGATCAACTAGGGGTCTTTTGTGGCCCGGGCCGCGAATTTCTTTTTCCTGAACCTTTCGGGCAGTGTACGTGGAGTTTAGCCAATCAGAGCGAGGCTGTGTTGATGACGTACTACAGTAAAGATAGCGGCGTGCTTACCAAATGTTGAAGTGCATGGGGAAATCACATTCGATAAGTCAACATAATTGTTGTACTACAGCAGAAAGTATTGAGTTATATAGGCCTTGCACTAATAACATTATACTGAATCATTGTGCACAACTTACGTGACGTTTGCATCGGTTTTTGTTGAAAAGCGGCGATGCATGATCGCTGTCTGATGTACAAATTTACAATGTCTTCAGATTGACATGACACTGTACTCAGTACTGTAGTACTGGTACAGTAGTATGTTACGTACTTACAGTTTACACACATCTACACAGCAATATTTGTACACAGTGGTACAGTCCTATAGCACCTCCTTGTGAGAGACGAGGTCCAGTAATTAACGGTTTATTGTGGAAACTGCCAAATGTTTGTTGTAAACGGATGAGCGAATTAGGTAAATAAGAGTGCAAGTACTGCCCTTGTTTTATTATGCAATAAATCCTCTCTCTTTAATTGTTCCAGAATGAATATCTGTTTCCCTTGTCTTTTATTCTAGCAAGTCATGTGCCTTTAAATTAAGATAAACTTTCCTAAAACGGATGTACCACATTTTGGGGCTGAGACCGATTTCCCTCTAATAAGATCTAGAAGGAAAATAAACAAAAGAAACTATATATATTTTCGCCACACTATCTACGGAGTTTCATATATAAGATGACCATGCGCGAAAACCATGACATAACTTATAATACCGATTTTCAATTCATGATATAATACTTGGACATAACTACTTGAACATGAGAAAAAGTGGGGGGAAAATCCACACGGGGGCTCGAACTCGCGCTCTTTCGTTTTCCACCTTATGTTATTGAGGGGACGCATTTACCCGACTGACCATCTTTACTGAGTAGTACGTCATCAACACAGCCTCGCTCTGATTGGCTAAACTCCACGTACACTGCCCGAAAGGTTCAGGAAAAAGAAATTCGCGCCCGGGCCGCTGCCCTATATTTTCAAATTGCTCCTGTTCGTACAGTGTATGGCCAGTTATAATGAAACTTGGTCACAACGTTCCTCGGGATGAGGGTTATGAGGGGTGTTCGGAAAATTGAGGTCAAATGTCATTTAGGGGGTCATCAGGGGTCATTCTTTGTAATATTTTCAAATATCTCAATCTCCTCAAGATTTTGATGGATCATATTCAAAGTTGAACTGATGATTGTTGGATTGTGTATGAATAAGATGATACCTAATAATTTTTGGTCAAAAGTTAATTAATTACAATTAATCCCCATTGTTTAAAAAAATCTGAGCCTTCACCTTTTGCCAAAGCTCCTTTAATTTGTCTCCCAGTCTCCGCAGTGTTTGTTTACATTTGTGGTTAAGCTCTGCAGAGGCTGTTAGTGGAATTAAAGCAGGACTGGGAGTTGTTATTAACTGTTGAACTGTAAGCATGAGAGCCCTATAGAAGTCTTTGAGCCTGAGGTATGTAGGCAGCAAGCCAAAATTTTGGCAAGGAGTGCTTCAGTATGGAACGCGAAAAGGGCAACCATATTTCGTTGTCTAAACTAAGTTTGTTGCAGTCTAAACTAAAGTTGTTGCTGCTGTTTTACCACGTTGTTGCTCAAACTCAGGTTGTTATTTTAACTTCCGTTGTCTAAACATACGTCGTTGTCTAAACTTACGTTGTTGCTATCGGCGCTGTTCAAAATTGCTCAACCGCGTAATGTAAACCAGAATGCAAAATGCATTGAGGTTTCGATGACTTCAGTACACTAGAAAGGTGTTAGCATAAGAACTAGCTGTTACTATAGAACTAGCTGTTACTATAGAAATGGCCCGAACCACCATTTTGATACATTAAATAAACACAGGTCAGTCTACTGTACGTGGCTATACACACCTGCACCAAAAACAATAGGGGTCTTGGAGGTCCAAGTCCATTTGGAGTCACCAAACGCAAACTTGTGAAAACCTTGTTTTATAAGCTACCGTATCTCCCACAGCCAGCCTATCAGATAACATGTGCGTTAGTACAACTCATACGAATAGGAGGCTGCACGGTAAACAACTTTTAAAATGTTATAATGTTATAGTTATAGGCTATGCATATACGCTGTGAATGTCGGAAATCAAGTACAACGTCCAGTGTCTAGACAAAGTACCAGCATAAAAATACTGCACTTTTAAACTGATTTCATTGAGCCCCTCAACAATGTGTAGAGATAATCTGGGAATGTCGGTAATCAAGTAAAACGAGTAACGAGACAAAATGCCAGCATGAAATACTGTACTTAAAATTGAATTATTGAACCATTACATGATGTCTGGATATGTTGTGAATGTCTGCAATCAAGTAAAACGAATGACAGTAATATTACTACAGACAAATGTTTTCGTCCCGATCGAACACCAATTGCGTTTATTATATGACCTATACTTTTACTAGTGTTTATAGTTGAGAAGATGCGATCTTATCACTGCCTGTACTTTGTGAATGCTCTACACAATATATATATATGGCGGATGCCATCCAGTGCCCTAGCTTCGCTGTTTTACAAGGGCAGCCGTCCGACCTTCATTTTGCCTGCCCTGCCACTCTTTCCTCCTCTCCAACTTCGTATATAGTACCTCGATGCTTTGACCTGCAGCGATTTCACCAGCTACCCCAACTCTTCAAATATCCTCGCAAATGTAGTGTGCATATCTCGCTAAATTCCACGCAATTTGTATTAGGCCTGTTCAAACTTCGGAGTTTCAACTGCACATGGGCATATCCTGAAAATTTGTGGAGAAAAGATCATATCACCTTACCTACAACACATAGCCTTAGTCAAAACTCGAGTGTATCTTGGATGATTCGTTTCTTGCATAACATGTTAGCGGGTTTTTTGGTCTAAAATTCTTAACAATGCTGAAAGAGGTTTGTGTATATTCCATTTACAACACAATCCCTTTCGCAAATCGAAACTCCGAACTGGATTGGTGTTACGAATGAACTTGCTTGGCGGGTTTAGTAAACTAGTTCTGTGAGTCATATTGCCTACGTACTTCAATACTGTGCCCCTCTTGTTACTCACGAAGCGCAGACTACATCCAACCATAGAGCAACTGATCCAACATTTACCCTGGATGCTTTTCAGTATTTGGAAACAACCAACTCCACGGAAAATATAGTATTTAAATAACATTTTTACGCAATGTCGAAACTTCAATGACTACTTTTGACGATTTATGACTGCAGTAGTTTATGAATTAGTGTTGCACCAGAATCATGACTTGAAGCACGTGGTCAAAGGGACCGCAAAACTTTACGCAAGTTTGCAACGAAGAAATAACTGTGGTATAAATGCACATTTTACATTATCAACTCTCAAAAGGGAGAGAACATTACATACTGTGAGATTTAAAGTCCTTTTCAGTATCAGAGATGTTGTGGTAGCTTCCCGCAAAATTCATAGATTGTCTCAACTCATAACTTTCTGTGATAAAACAATTATTCAAATATGACATTAACAATATAAATGTAAATAACGTCCTCGGAGTTGTATTAACTATCATCTAAATATCGTTAACAACGTGATTTTGTTCGACAAATCAGGTTTTTAAGGATATTTACATGGCTGTTGCTACAACTCCGGCATGACATTAACGATTACCCCCCCCCCCCCCCTTTTTCGCGTTACATAGTTAAACCATCATACTTTGCGTTCATTGAGCACTGAAGATGCAAGCATGTTTGCAGACAATGGGTAAGGGACTATTAACCAAAGAAATCTCGGGAAATTTGAGAAAACATCATTGGCTGTATTTAGCATGAAAACCTCTGTAATAGATATGTTGTTAGCACTGCACGGAAGCAACTTGCGGTTGATTGTTATAATTTTTTTGAAAAGAAAGAATGATGTTCGTTCACAATGTGTTCACAACGGTACTTTAGATAGCAACGAAAGTGTAGACATCAACGTGAGTTTAGACATCAACTGTAAGTTAACTTAGCAACGAAAGTTTTAGACATCAACGTGAGTTTAGACATCAACCGTAAGGTTTATAAATCAACGTGAGTTTAGACATTAAGGCGCGTTTAGTCGTCAACGTGACTTTAGACATCAACGTAAGTTTAGACATCAACGAACAACAGCAACATGGTAAACTAGCAGCAACAGCTTTAGTTTAGACAGCAACAAACTTATATTAGGCAACGAAACAAACTTAGTTTAGGCAACGAAATACGGTTGCCCTTTTCGCGTTCCATACTTCAGGTCTGCTCAGGTAGAGGGGAGAAAGTTTCATAGGGTAGGTCAGTGGTATTGTTTGAGAGAGTGGGTAAAACAGGATTTAAAGGGGAAAATAGGAATTATAGCCAGTGGTGTGGCCAGTATTCTGCTAACGGAGGGGGGGGGGGTATCACTCATGGGCCCAAAATTGGTGGAATCTGAAAAATGGCCTGAAATTTGGTGGGCCATAAAGTTTTGTGGGCCCTACATTTTTAAGCTAGAAAAGGTATGAGCTTCTGCACCATTGGTGCTCTAGTTGACGTTTCCATTTTTCCTCTCTCACTAATGTATCTATATATATATACTATATATAGTCTAGCATAACGCGTGTGTGTGTATGGACGCCTTGAACAATTGTTCAATTGTGCAATGGAACCAACTGTGGCTGGTCTTGAACTCGACCGAGTCGTCGGGGAACATGACGCATTTCGGGAAGGGGCGACCGCCCCCCCCCCCCGAGCAAATTTTCTCTATGATATCGCTAGTCATTTAAAAATAGACAATGCTTAGATGCAACTTACAAGGCCTGGGAAGTGTCATTTCCAGCGATCTGGGAGGCATTTTCGGCCAAAATGTTCTTCTACGCTTCGCGCCAACCCATGGTGGCGCTTCGCTTAGATAGTTTGCCTACAGGCTTTGCCCTTCCGTTGGCAAATTACTCGCTACACGCCTGTTCGAATTTGTAAAGCAAAGAGCAGACATCGCATAATATCAGTGAGCATGAAAATGCATGTTCAAAAATGAACAGCCTCAAAACTGTCTATGTGTGTAGTCAAAGGCGTAGGAGCCCAATTGGATTTGGGGGCTGTAACGACTTTCCCGAAAAATATAACCAACATTTTTCGCGCGCCAAGCGCGCGTTCAACATGTTAATGGCAATATCATATAAGCAAGCATAGGTCATTACATCGCATGGCATCGTGTACCGTACGGTCCGTGAAAGTTGCGCAGTCATCCGCAGGATGCTAATGTAAACAACGAAATGTCTTATGTAGATGGAGAAAAAGCATACAGGTCCAATTATGTCAAAACTCTCTTTTACAGTAGT
Organism: Apostichopus japonicus; assembly: GCF_037975245.1. NCBI lineage: Eukaryota > Metazoa > Echinodermata > Holothuroidea > Aspidochirotida > Stichopodidae > Apostichopus > Apostichopus japonicus. The sequence goes on from NC_092581.1 coordinate 8,664,160, forward strand.
AATGGCGAATTAGTCTGCCAAGCTTAGAACTTTATTTTAATTACCAAGGAGATCATTTTTAAACTATTCATTTATTCTCAGCATATTGCCCGAATTTTCAGGGGAACAAGTTTGGTTGGGGGGGGGGGGGCTGCAGCCCCCGCCTCCTACTCCTATGTGTGTAGTGTTCGGGTTCGAAATATCTCTGATATCGGAAATATCTGGTATTTTTCATTTCCTTTAACCAAGTTTTATAATTGCCGTTATAAGAGGTTGTAATATTTGTACACCAATAAATTAACTGTGTCTGAATTTCGAAAACTTCCTGACCAACATTCTTCATCATACTTCCCTCTACTCGTAGCAATTTTGACCTGTCTGTTAGGGGTTGAAGGAGGTTTTTCTATATTGGTTGTCCATAGATTGAATTTTGTGCAACACTATGTATATGTTTTGAAGTGATTTTCTTCACGAGAAATGTGAATTTTCAAATTCTGAACAAATAATGGGCTTTAAACTTTGAAAAGTGGGGCTTTCGGATATTGTGGGCCGTGACGTAGAATCACCTACAAAAGCATTGATCCACAGGACATGCAATGAGGTCGAACATGATGTGTGACTGGTTACAATCTTCAAAAAGGTTATGGATGGAAAAAAAATATTGGGAAATACTTGGTTCTCAGGCAAAAGTGTACATCTGGTTGGTCATTTCCAAGCCCGAGAAGTGCCATTTCCGGTGATCTAGGGGGTATCAAAACCTGAAATTTTCTTGTACGCTCCGCGCCAACCGATGGTGGCGCTCCGCTTAGATAGTCATACGCGCCCCCCGGGTTAGAAAATCCTGAATACGCCCCATATATATATATATAACCCCCACTTTCTTAAGTCTTTCTAAGCCGCTGCTCTGTTCTCCGCCCCCATTCAACTACCCCCCCCCCCCACCCTCGAGTATGTGAAAGGTACAAGATATTAACAACGGCTGATATACAGTATAGATAGTTTACTTCATCATTTCAAGAAACCTTCCAAAAGTCGTCTTGACTTTAACATTGTAGATTTCTTACAGAGTGTCCATTTCGACATATTGGTCAATGCGGAATTGACCTATTAAGCTTTGCTCGTTTATCCTATAAAAGTAACATTTACATATCATTTTTGTTCTTTTCACTTTGACGTAAAGATTGTTAGTAAATAAATCAACGTTCCGATTCATATACAAGTGTCCATGCAGCGGACTCCTCCACCCGAAACAACCAGATTATACTAGAATAGTAGTTTTGCCATAGATATTTGTTTTATTGCTCTGAGGTGGAAGAGAATCATTAGTAGGCTTTTATTGTATCATGGTTTACAATTATATAAAACAGGTTTATTGGAACGACTTCATTCTGGAGAGAAGGTCGTGGTAGCTGAAGGATATCTTTTCAACTTTGAGAGGCGAGGTTTCCTCCAAGCTGGACCATTTGTACCTACGGTTGTACTGGATCATCCAGAACTCGTCAGGCAACTGCATGAAGAGTTTGTGAGAGCCGGAAGTGACGTAGTACAGGCGCTAACGGTAAAGAACATGTTTACATACGTAAAGATTATATTAATAAACAACACTTTTAGATTATGTTGTCTTCTATTAATATGTGTAACCTTTCTTAACAAACATGAAGTCTAGCTGGTCACCTGACATTAGAAGGAGTGTCATATTTTCTCAAACGTGTTCAATGTCTCCAAAGGGCTTCTCTTCACAGAACTGCTGATTAGTGACAGTCAAATTTGAATGTGCGTGAGTATTTGAAAGATCGTTAGGTTATACTGAGGTTAGAGGATAGACACCGCAACCTTCGTCAACCAGCAAATCATTCATAATTCAGACGTCTATGATGCGCATAGTGTGCTATAAGTCCTGAAATCGACATTAAATTGAAAAAGGCCTATTTATGTTTCTAATTGACAAATGTCGAAATAAATTAACATAGGTTCCTCGTGCTCTCATTGGACGACCAGTGTCACATGTCGTTATCTAGCGCTCGGATTGGCAGAAATCGATTTATGTCATATAAATTGACATAGGTATGTTTCTCGTACTCTTAGTGGACGATCATTGTCACGTATATCATTTAGTACTCTGATTAGAAGAAATCGATATTTGTGAAAGAAATCGACATATGTCGAATGAAATTGTCATACGTCGTTTTTCGTGCTGTGATTAAATAATATATACATATTCATTGGCCCCAGAATTCAACCAGTTAAAATTAGAATAGCTAAACGTTATGTTCTGTTCATCAAGTTATGCATAAATGCCAAAATTGGAAACCATGACAATGGAATAACCAGGAAAAAAGACCAGAAGTATGTTGATATGCAATTTAATAGGTTGTGTAAGTATCACTATCTTTTCAAGCCTATAGGAGGACCTATCCGGACAGCTTTGTTTTTCGTTAATGCCAACGCCATTATAGTCTCATAACTAGCGGTGTATAGTCATTCACATATGTCAATTTCTTCCAATTAGAGCACTAGAAAATAACACGTGTCAATAATGTTCCAATGAGAGAACGAAAAACCGATATATATCAAGTTAATTAGACATATGCAAATTTAATTAGACATATGTCGATTTCGTCCTATCAGAGCGCTAGAAAACGGCATGTGACACTGGTCGTCCAATGAGAGCACAAGAAACCGACATATGTCAAGTTAATTTGACATATGACGATTTCTTCCAATCAGAGCATTAGAAAACGATGTGACACTGGTCGTCCAATGATAGCACGAGAAACGTACATATGTTTATTTAATTCGACATATGTCGATTTCAGGACTTATGACACACTAGGCACACCAGATGTCAGGTAAATATATGCACTACTATCCATGCTGGCTCATGTATAGTAGGTCAAAGGTCGTGTGAACTTGGAGAATTCGTTTTTCTAAGAATACGTCTCTCCATTCCGCATTGCTTCCCTTTTTGGTTTTCTCCCCAGTATTACGCAAATCGTGAGAAATTGTCATTAATCGATCGCGAAACTGACCTTGAAAAACTGAACAGGGATGCTCTCCGTATTGCAAAAGGTGTGGCAGTTAAAACCAACACCCTCCTTGCTGGTAATATATGCAACACCAACATTTATGACGTCGAAGATCCTGTCAACAGAGAAAAAGTGAAGAAAATGTTCAAGGTTTGGCAATCCTCCTCACTTTAATTTTTTAAGTTGGTCAATTTGCCTAACAATAAATTACCTTCAGTCTGTTATAAAAGAAACACATTCGTTAATTTGCGTGGGCTTGACTGCATTTCTGGCTGACTGGCGGCTGATGGACGGGTGAGTCAGATGGATATATGGCTGGCTGACCGATCGGGTGGTTACCTGGTGGGTGGGAGGAATGGTTGTCTTGTACTCGGGTTATCGACGGGTTATGAAAGTACGAACGGACCGTGAGTAAATGCCTGCACGCATATATACATTTTTATATTAATAGGAACAGATTGACATAATCGTCGAGGAAGGGGCCGATTTCATCATTGCAGAGACTTTCGTTATCTTTGCTGAGGCTATGATAGCCGTGGAGGCTATCAAGGAATACGGCAAAGGTAAATAGAAATATCCACTTAGTCCGCAGTAGCTTGACAAAACAAAGCAACAGAAACATGTCTTTGGGATGCCGATATATCACCATCAAATCTTAAGTCAGTTATAGAGCGTCGTTAAACAACTATCAGTAGATATATATTTAATTAGGGGTTTATCGTAGTGTAATGTGATACACCATTATGCATTCTATCATAATCACGAACTGTTCCCTCACTCTACAATCGTTCTTGGTACTATTGTATAGTAAATAGCCACACAATCATGAATGACGATGTATTTTTTCCCAAACATTTTGGCCCTTTTCGCAGAAATCGAACGAATAAAACATTCACACCAAAAACAAAGGGATTCCGTTCTTTATTATTGCTTTTGGTCTGCATGAATGCATGCGTCCGATTAATGTTCTTAGTTAGAATTTCTCGCTTAAATGCGCTTACCTTTTAAGTTTAATTGAATTTTCGTTTTATGTGTCCACGATTGGTAAGTCCTAGTCATAAACCATTAGTGCCTTATACCAATGACTTTAATAACTTCCATATATTTCCTTGTATAAAGGAATAACCTCTGTGGTTACTTTGGCACCACATTTGCATAATACCGAGCAGGGCCAACTATTGACAGTCGATAACGTTGAAATAACCGAGGCTATCAAGAAACTCGAGTCTGCCGGAGCCGACGTTGTCGGTCTGAATTGCGCCAGTGGCCCCGATACAATGTTATCGTACATGGAACTTATCAAGAAGGCTGGAGTCAAGGTAACTATATACACCTAGCCTAGAACGGGTTGATTAAAGGTGAATCTTCACTTCGAACGGGCGATGGGCACTACGAAAGCAAACTGGAAAACTAAAAACATCCAGGAAATGTTCATTCCATCGCACAACGGATATTAAGCGAAATGACGGCAAACGATATTTTCATACTTTGCCCATTGTGTACTTTTTCTCTTCTAGGCTCCACTTGCATGTGTCCCTGTGCCTTACCGCACCACGCCAAAGGAGCATACGTTCATGCTATTAACGGATCCTGTAACTGGTAAGATATCCGTGGATGAGGTCCACTCTATAGGGAAACCCATACTTCACCTTTACCCCAAAGTTAAAGGAGGTGTGTGTCTTGCATGAACGACTTCCACAACATAAAACCTCTTTATACTGTTTGACTTTGCGTCATATGCAAGGACATTTTACTTCATCATGTTCATTATTTAGTGCATGTAACCATTGCTTTGTTCATTATCTTCGAAATCAGGTGGGATCTTCTAATTTTTTTTGATAAAATATTCACGTTTTCTAACATTTTAAAATATCTTGATTTTATTTCAGTTTTTATGACCTGTTTCATCAAATTTGTATGGGCAGAAACACAATATGTCAAACGGTTTTACTTCGTTATGGCATATTACTGAACAAATTTGTATTTCCTGACAAGACTCAAATTAACAAAAAGCTTGAACAAAATAACTTAAACCATCTTTAATTTCACTTTTTATCGCTCAGTTCCGCGATTGTGTTATTTATCTTATTTTTAACAATCCCCTCAGGTGAGTTTGTATTTCCTACCAACCTCGACTGTGCATTGTGTACGAGAGACGATATCTACAAGTTCGGTCGCCGGTGTGATGAACTCGGTATACCGTACATAGGACTCTGCTGTGGTAACGCCGCCGCTTATACCCGCACTCTCTGTGAAAGCATCGGTAGAAAGCCGCCTGCTTCGAAATATTCACCATGCATGGAAGTGCATTGCCTATTTGGAAAAGACGAGAGAGTATTAAAAAATCATTCCAAGCAATCTTTGGAGAATATTGTTACAAGAAAGGGCAAAATGTAGTGATATCTATATAGATAATTGATTGGGATTGGTTAACCTAACTGGCGAAAAACGTCATTTTCGAGGAATAGTCTACATATTCTTCCATTTTGTGATGGTCAAATATTGAAACCCAATCTATATATGACTTATTTCATTTGGATTATTATTTATCATATCAACTATAATCATAGTCTGCTTCATTCTTTATTGTTACTTTAGTGTGTTGTGTTGCAAAGTGTTCTCTAAGATTCAAATCAAGACATCGCAACTTTAATTAAAACAAATTCCAACACCAGTTCTGCTTGCAAATTCGCTTTTAAAATGTCAGTGTTGAAATCATAAACGTGTTACCCTTTTCATTTTCATTTTTTTTCTTTTTGCGATACTTGACTGGAGACGATTGTATGTTTGATAACCTTCATACTCCAGCCACTTTGCTCGATTAGCCTCGATTGTTTTAATGGTAACATCATATAAGAGAGATATGGAAACGTAATCTTCCCCGTCTTAGGGGTTTCTATAGGCTATGGTGGTTCATTTTAGTTTCCACTTGAACAAAACAAAACACTCAGAATGAGACATTATCTCTACAAGAAGAATGAAGAACTGAAGAAGCAAGCTTCCTTCTGCAGAGGGGAAAGCAAATGAAGGAGAAGCGCAACATACAATGAAAAACAAGGAAAGGAAAACAGAGCAATGAGATGAAATGTTATAATTTTGCTTACGAGTTTACGTCATTGATGTAGTATACAGTACAGGTGAGCTGAGAGGTCATACATTTCAATTAGTCAATATTTTCATTAAAGATTCGATTTCTTTAATTAGTAACTGTGCCCTTTGTTCCTTTTTTGTTGTTGTAAATATACCAGTAGACCACTGATTAGAATTTCGATCCTGAAACTGAACCCCATCGGGTATGAATTACAAGCACAAGACCAGCACAATATTACCCTGAGTCAGTGGCGGACTGGTCACACGGGCATTTGGGCAATGCCCGGTGGGCCGGTGGGCTGGTGGGCAGGTGGGCTGGTGAGCCAAGTAAACATTACAGCCCATTTTCACCGTAGTTAATAGAAAACAGACGGGCTGTGTAGAAGCATATTTTTAACTGTGGGAATCAGCTCATGAAATCACCATGTTAGTTAGTCTGTTAGTTCGTAACAAAAGAACGTGCTATTGGCAACCCGTCCATGCTAATGGATTTTTTCCCCCATTTTTTCAAGCATGTTGTCACAAAATACTTGAAAGACTAAATAAAATCCAGTCTTAAACATATATTTTTGTCTATATTTGTTTACGCTTTTAACGTTTCTCAGATTAATCAAGTGTTGCTTCTGGAAAATTATTTTGGGGTATTTTTTAAGGGTTTATTGTAACCTACAAAATTGAGAAATATAGCACCATTTTGCATCTAGGCATTCCTTAACTTCAAAAGAATCTCAATGGGGAGGGGGACACCCCTCCCCTTATACCCCTCCCCAGGACGACGATCACTATGTAAGTAACATATATCAAAGAATAATGGCCCGGTCTTAGGTGAAAAATGCCCGGGCCGGTTTTGAGACCCAGTCCACCCCTGCCCTGAGTAGCACGATTTCCATGTTCCATAGACATGATAACATCATGTCAATGTTAACTGGGTGTTCATGTTGTTTCCCTGCACGTGATGAGAGACCACCGGGAAGTGCGTCTCACTGTTTATGTTCTAACGCAGTGAAGAGAAATAATATCAACACTCATCACACAGTTCAGCCAAATGTATGCAGTATCTTTCATTCGCTATGCAGTTAAAGTGTATCAAGTGTAGCCGGCCAAAAACTCAGTGACGTAAATATACTTTTAGATTTGGGGAAATTACAAGTGGCACCTTCCCATGAGGGTAAGGCCGGTTTACTATGAGATCGTGGGGACAACTTTAAAAGGCAGAACGCTCACATACAAAAAAAAATGAAGGCAAAGTGGTGTGTTTACTATTCACATGGACGTTGTATTAATATCAAATAAATGGGTGTAACTTACATATCTCGGAGCTCTTACTTCTCATAACGACTCCACTGAACTTATTGGAAACAAATAATTATCAGTCCCAACAAAATAATAACAAATTCGCGGCGCGGGTCGACCAAATACAATTTGAAAACGAAATTGTCTCCTTGGGAAACTTTTAGGGCGGTTCACTTAGTTGGGGACGTCTCTTGGGTAGGCTGGCTCTCTGGGTAGCTCGCGACTCGGGGAAATAACCTCTTGGGGCGTGTCGGTCTCTTGGAGGGCTGTTCATCACTGGGGTTGGGTCACCGCAGGGGTTCACTTCCGGATCCAATCAAGGACGTAGAATTAAAACGGGGATTTATAGTTCCATCACAACAGAGAACTAGCACAACAAAATAGGGTTGCCAGATATTAGTACAGGATGAAATATAGGTCTGCTTCCATGGGTACAGCTTCGGGTGATAAACTTATATTAAATATGAAATCTCCATGTAAAACAGTTCCAGGTGTTTACTAAATAAAATATCCATATGTAAAACAAGCTCCGGGTATTCACTAAACTTCTATAAAAAACTCCATGGGTTAATAGCTTCAAGTGTCCACTTAACTTCTAATTAATTTAATACTGGTCCTCTATACTCTTATAGTGGTGAAGTTAGCCTAAGAAAATAATTATGATCTCGTACCCAACCATCTCAAACCTTATCCTTCCTCTCTTCTCCTCTAACTATTACAAACTCGGCTTCAGTATCGTTTCTTAACTTTGTCCCCCTACCATCATACCCTATTCATTCCATCCCATAATTCCTAAAATACATCCCATAATAATAAGAATACATCCCATAATAGTAAGAATACATTACATAATAATAGTACAAGGCAACTCACACATGACCACCTTAAACCAATCAAACACAAATTGGGCCAATGAATATTCATAATTTAACCTTTGTCTCAACTCCCCCCCCCCCCCTCTTACTCTAGAACAGCTTGCCCTCCACCTCCTGGTATCTGGGGTCCAGTGACCAACCAGCTGTCATGTTATACTTAATAAATAATTTACCAGACACATTACTTAACTTATAAATGGGTTTCGGTGTCCTCAGGTACATTTAAAATAATCATCTATCACCAAGAACACTCCAGTGTAACCAAAAAAGTTATGAAACTGTCTATTATGCCCACAGTTCTGAAAAGGGATAGATTCTTGGAGCCAGTCATGTATTCCTAGAAAATGGGACCACACAAAACAATAACTTAGTTTAAGAAAAAAAGTCACACAGGACCACTTGACCACTAACTGTTGCCATGTAGTAGTTAGCAATAAAAGTGAAAATTAAGGAAATTATTGAAAATTAAGAAACTCCTCAATCTACCAAGTAAAGATTATTCATTGTCAAATGAATAAAAACAAAAATAAGAAAATGAAAGGAAATGCTCAAATGAATAAAAAGAAAAGTAGGAAAATGAAAGAAATTGATAACTATACAAAACATAAACCAGGTTATGCTCTGGTTACAAAAGCATTGTCCACGTTTAAATAACGTTTATTGGGAGATAAAACTGGTGGCACGTCATAAGAATTATAATTTAGGATAGTTTTAATATGAATAGTTTTAATATGAAATTAATATATAGTCTGGAAACGGTATATACGGCCTCGAGAAGTTCAGTAATAAAAAAACGGCACATTTTGTGTTTCTACGTGATTCTGAGAGTAGATAGATTCCAACAAAAGATATGACTTATCGTTCCCCTTTTCTCTCTCAACCGTAACAATATTAATTTATATTTATTTTTCCCTTTCTTTTATATACTGTCGAGTTTTATCTCGACGTTTCAAACTTTACTTAATTAAGAATTGTGTTTTTTACGTTTCGAGTTAACCTGGCATTGTAACATGAGCATTGAAGGCAGTATACCATCAATGTCCATTCCCGAAAGATTAATTTGACAGTGCATGACGATGACGACAATATGAGATGATGATAAAGGAAGGCTTTCGGTGCTGTTCAGTTATTGCTTGCTTCATTTCCTTTCAACGAAGACTTGCAGTGTCTCTTTAGTGTGATGCTTGTAAACTTTCTCATCTTTCCCAAAGAAACAGTGAAGTTCCATCTTTGGTGAAAATTGAGATGCAGGAGGGGTTCTTCCGATGCTCTCACAAAGGGTCCGAGTGTATGATGCTGCATTACCACAACACAGACCCAAGTACGATATTCCGAGCTCTTGACACCGTTTACCGAACTTGAATATATCGTCTCTTGAACACAGGGTACAATCGAGGTTCCTAGGGAACACGTTGTCCCCTGTGTAAATAGAAATGATACAAGGGGTGAATCCAAGGGATATTTTAAATAGTAAAAACAAAGCTATAGCTTGAATAACAATAAAGCACTAATTACAATTAAACGGTGAATAGTCCCGTAGACTAGTTGATCTCATAAAGAGTCAAAAAACCGTGTGGAAAAAAGTCCAGATGGCAGGACAGTCGACTGATTATCATTTACAAGGCATTCCAGATGGGAAAAGGAAATGGCCCATGTAGAGTTTACCCAAATACGTTACAAGCATACAGGCAAATGAATGTTAGTGGTTTTATAGTCTCTAACCTGGTCACGGTATCCTCACTTCATATTACATTTGATCTCGATACCCCACTACCAAAGAGACGATCGTTTACCAACTGTTCGTGGATTAGGTCACAGTTCACGAGGAAATTCTAATCTGAAGAATATTTCACATTTCGTTCTGTTATTTTACATTGATTTCTTTGTAACCATATACTTTGAAGCTGGTCAGCACATATCCACTTTCAAGCCCATTCTCTTTTAAACCATATCTTCCTCCCAGTGCCCTCCTCCACACTTTCCCCACCCTTATCATTCATCAACTCTGGGACTGATTGTAACACTGACTGTCTTACCCGTATTGGGATCGGTGAGCTTCATGAACGTAGGCTCCTTCTCACTGGTACGATAGAGAACAGGAACACAGGCAAGAGGAATCTAACGCAAGGAAAGTAAAGAAAAGATGAAACGGAAAAGTTTCTTCATTTCAGTGCACTATAATTACAGTATTACGATCTGTCTCAAACCTTACGATGTCAACTGTGACGTTCATGTTGCTAACCCATAGATGACTGAAATATTAAAAACAATATTAATATATACATGAATAGAAAGTAACTTAGCCTATTTCTTGTTTAGTAGGAGGGCGATAAAGTTTGACTCGTGCTAGGGGAGTTTGTGCTTGCTTATGTGTGACTTCACTTTTACTGTAATGTTGAATCTACCACGGATTTGTCGAAATTTTAGCATACCCTCGTCGATGTAGAGCCGTGGTTTTCAACCTTGGGCTCGCGGGCCCATTTGGGCCCGCGAAGCCGATTTTGTGGGCTCGCGAGCATTGCCCTAGTAATGATTAAAAATTGTGGCATTTTGGGGGGCTGGTGGCGAAGGCACATGATGATGTTTCTTAGGAAGCCTCTTCGATGAAACCTTGTACAACGGGTAAAATTTACTCAACCCTAACCCTATAAGACTAGTGTAAGAGAATTCGGTGACTCCCACCAACCACTGCACACTACGTATTTACCAAGGTTATGATGTGTGGAAGCCTTGCTTTGTACCATTGCCTTGTACCATTGCGGGTTGCAAGAAATCTTTGAGATAGGCTCTAATTGGGAAGTACCTGTCATCTGATCACGGAGGAACATACATAGCTCTGATTGAGTCCCCGGGTCACTTGTGTCAAGAATACACTAATAAACGCTGTGAAATTGATTTTATGAAGTTGATAACTTTGCAGGGTAGGGTATGGGCTCGCGAGGACGGCTCGGAAGACGAATTGGGCTCGTGATCGAAAAAAGGTTGAAAACCAAGGACGTAGAGGATAAACAGTCTAAAATCAGAAAATTGTAAGTAAAAGGGATATTCCGGTGGCAGACGATGTGACACTTACATGAAAAGAAAACTATCGCACGCATTCCCCTCCCCCCCCCCCCCCACTCTCTTGTTTTTCTTCTTTTTTTGAGGGAAAATCAAATATCTTATCCCTAACTCAAGATATGGTTGATTGAATGGAACTTATTTTGACAGGCTAAAACCTCGATTCTTCCTTGGAATAGATCACAGTAGGGGGTATATGTGATGTCATGACAGCAATTGTTCTTCAGAAATTTGCCATGACGACATTTATCATTCTGTTGTTGCCAAATTCATTACTAATACCACCAAACTTGAAAACTTCATATCGTTGGCATACAACATGTTATACGATGCTGTTGGACTTATAGAAGCAGAACATCTCCAAACGTCGTTACTATCATGAAGTTACCGTATAGCTTATACATAGAACAACATACCTTAACGCCAGACTTCCTGATAAGTTCCATGTATCCTAAGATTGTCTCAGGTCCATTGGCACAGTTCAGCCCCACCACATCAGCCCCGGCAGCCTCCAGTTTCTTCATCGCCTCGCATATTTCAACGTTATCTACCGTCAGGTTTTTCCCATTGTCGCCATCATGAAGATTTGCTGCCATGGTAACCACAGATGCTACTCCTGTAGAATTGCGAGAGTAGTTAAAACTTAAAAAGGGTCTGGATATAATGAAGTTCAGATAATGTTGTTCAAGGGGAAATTGCGATAAACTCGTGGAAAGATAGATCGACAAAACATATTTCATATTTATATTAATCGGCCGGTATAACATAACTGAGAACACTTGTTTTTGTTGTTAAACTATATGTAACGGTTTTTGTTTTAACAGTCTGTTATACATTTGTATGCTGCTCACCTTTTCCGAACTCTTTAATCGCCTCCAGTGCGATCATTGCCTCTTCAAATAGGACAAAGGTTTCAGCGATCACAAAGTCAACCCCTTCATCGACGGCTAGCTCAATTTGCTCCTAAAATATATAACAAACATATGTGTTTATCTTGTGATGTTTTTGTTTTGTTTATAATGTTTGTTTTTTGAGGGGTTTTATTGCAATCTTAGATTTCATTCCCACAACAGCTCCATTCAGATAAATAAACGTGTATGAAACGCAGCCTGAAAATAACACCATTGCGCGTGTTAGTTTTAAAAGATGACTTTATGCAGAAGTTTAGATTTGATATGACATATCGTAGTAAAATAATGGAGAAAACTTTGAAGTTGGTAAAGATCTATTCAACTATTCACCTTTAACACAGTGATGCATGCCTGGAATGCTCATTAAAAGGTTAATTGATGTTGACTTCGGCTTCTCGCGCAGCACTAAATATTGATGTTAGTCTATACCGTTATATAAATTTTATAATAACTCAACCGACACATGTTCTTTGAACTTTATATAAACAGCAAAGTATCATCGGATTATACATTCAACGCCATCTGTTCTGGTCAATCTTGTGATACATTGTAAGCGTCATTGGAGGCCATAAATATATTTTCTTCTCCCATTGAGTTGCATCTGAGGAACTGACCTGTAGTAGACTGCATAGTCCAGACTTTTTAACTGATGAACCTCTCCTGTAATGTGGGTAATTTCTTCAGAATTAAAAGTTTTTATAGAAATACGACCTGGATTGATGACAGCGTGATGTAACAGTCTACAACACATCAAATTAATTTTGTGCCCACCACTTAAGTAAAGAAACTCCATCCAGGATAAACAGAGAGTTAACACAATTAGTCAAATTCAGTCAAGTTTCATGTAAAGTAATGAAATCCCAAATTTGCATCTTTGCGTGTGATTATTGCTAGTATGGAAACTTTTCTGGTCGACGATTTGTTGAGGTTTTAAGCGAAGTCGATATTTACTGTCTCATTAACCCTTTAACGGTGAAAAACAGTACAAGATTGCCTTAATTTGACGAATTGTCGTAGACTTGGTAAAAAAAAATGGCCAAACGAAGAATGGTGGTTCTCGTGGAAATGAGGACACTTTAATTGAAGCGGATTAATCAATATTGTATGGGCTGGGAGTTACTGACAAACATTTATCTCACTGAAAGATGTTTCGTAAAATATTAGCCAAATTCAACTGAGATTTGCCCTGATGATGCCGGGTCGATGATTCACATTTCGATCCCTCACCCTCTCCTGGCTTATATACGCCCCCACCCGCCCCCTCCCCCACCCCCATTCTCAGTAATCATCCTGAGCCTGCCACATCCACGCATATCATAGAATCACTTACCTTAAACATTTGTTTCACTCTCGCCCTGTTTTCTGGATCTACAACGTCGTGGATGTTGGTATTACAAATGTTACCGGCGAGAAGAGTGTTGGTTTTCTCGGAGACTTCTTTCGCAATACGTAAAGCGTCTCTGTTCATTTTCTCGAGGTCGGCCTCCCGTCCAATCAACGCCATCTTTTCTCGGTGTGCATAATACTGAGATAAATACGATACGATATGACGAGGAGTCTTTATATATTTATATTAACACACACATACACAGGATTCGTGGTTGATCTCTAGAGTAAGGCAAAAAGTAAATTTAAAATTAAACCAGAAGCAAATAGTAAATTCATGTGCAAATATTATTTGTTTTATATGATATTGAAATCTGCACAGTTTTGAATTGAATGACAGAAGTACAATACATAGGCTCAAAAACACGTGGAACATCAAAACAGGCTAAAAATGGTTTCTTGTCAAAATCCCAAAGTTTGAGGATTTGTCATTTAAATATAAGGCAAAATACCCTCCTGAAATTGTTTGTACAAACAGGATGGTACTATATCTCTTCCAGAAATGGTAATCAGGTTTTTTTTCTCAACATAACGCGTTCTAAGTTATTGGCTGTCAAAGACGAACTCTGTTGTACACCAGAGCAACTTTACAACCTCATAAATTAATACTGAGAAAAAGGTAGAACCCTGAAATTCGTTAAGTTATAAGAACTTTATACTTATAATTATAGTAAAATACACTCACAGCTCTCACATGGTTACATTGGCATCAAAACCCTTTCCTCGTGCTGAATCGAAACACTAATAGCAGCTTTAGAGCTGCACAACTTGCAATTATATTACAGGAAAGCATTTATGTCACTATCGTGTATTGTTGGACGGTGACATCCCTATGTTCCGACGTCTCTATGTTCCGACGTCTCTATGTTCCGACAAATTGTTTGGACTCTAATTTTTTTTGACCAAAATTTTTTCGGACCCATTTTTTTATTGGAGACTCAATCTTTTTGGTCCCGCATATTTCGGACCAAATTGTTTTGGGGGACTTAATTTTTGGGCCCCAAATTTTTTGGGACCCAATTTTTTTGGGGGGCACTCAATTTTTTTGGACCAACATTTTTTCTGACCTACCTTTTTGGGGGACACAATTTTTTGGACGCACCAATTTTTTTTCAGGAAAAAAGGGCCCAAAGTTTGTTTATGACCCAAATAGTGCTTGTGACCGAAAATTGCTTGTGACCCGAAATTTAATTGTTTGTAAATTTTTTGGGACCAAAATCAGTTTGGTAAAAAAAAAATTGGTACGAAAACATGATGGTGTCAAAAATTTTGGTCCAAAAAAAATTTGGTCATAAAAATATAATTGGTCTAAAATAATTTTGGTCCGAAAAAATTTGGGTAAAAAAAATTAGAGTCCAAAAAAATTGTCGGAACATAGAGACGTCGGAACATAGAGACATCGGAACATAGAGATGTAACCGTTTGGACTAGACATAATACCTCTGAAAGGAATAAACAATCTGAAGCAATCGTTTAGGAGCAACAGGAGCACACAAATAGCACATTTATATCGAAAATGGAACAAAATTGAACTCCACAACACAATGCTTTTATAGCCATTATTCGCTATTGACATTCATATCAACTTACTTGTATTTTATCTGTAAATGGTGAGAACCTTGAATTATATGGTAACACACTACTTCTTGCATAGGTTTATATGGATCTTGTTGGGGTTTTTTTAAGTTTACTGGAAAATCTACGAAATTTAAACTTCATTACTGAATGTTGTCAACCCCCCCCCCCCCCCTTCCCACCGAAATCCTGCAGACTCGGCCGATTTTGCTGACAATTGGAGCCGGACTTTGAATCGGATATGCGTAGATAGTCATAAATAATTATTATTGGACAGTGTGCGTGTGCTTTCGACTACGATTCATCAATATTTATGCATTTGTTTTTCAGTCGCGTCGGCTTTAGTCAAATCGACTTTAACAACAACAATTTTTGTTTGCGTATTCGTGAGTCATTCAGTCAGTTACACGACTACGGTAAGGATTGATGAATATCGATAGCTAGACACAACAGTCGAGTTATATATGGTAGTACAGTGTGTGGCTAGTGTTTTATGTGTAAATAGTGATAGTAGACATGGTGACCTCACATTGACTTTTACAATTCATTTATTACCGTAAACGCTACGACCACGTCACTTCCGGCGTTAACAAATTCTTCATGAAGTTGTTTGACTAATTCCGGGTGAACCAATACTACTGTTGGTGTATAGGTTCCAGCCTGGAGGTAGCCTCGCCTCTCGAAATTGAAGATGTAGCCCTCTGTCACAACTACATTTTCTCCAGACCTCAGCCGATCCAATAATCCTGCTAGCAAGTGAGCAAAAATAATGGAAGTTTAAAATGGATGTCAAACCGATGGGGCTCTCCAAACAGAAATGTATAGATAGAAGCCACTTGCAGCACAAATAGGATCAAGAGCTCGCACTTATACACAGCAATAATGGAATATTGGTTGTTTGATTACTGTGAGGTACCCTTGCAGTTAAAAATTTGAAGCAACATTTCGAAGATCTTTCACTGCGCATCAGCTTAGTAGACTTGAATCCATAAAACTGTTAGAGGAAAGAATTTTTTTTACCTCAACATGACTTGTAGTGTATATCAGTCTTTATCATTCACTGAGCATTTGTCTGAGGTGGCTATATGGCTCCATTTGCATATGAACCCCTCCCCAGCAGTCACAAAGCAAGGCTGTGCCCTGGGGGCATGCCCCTCCATTTTCAGACTGGTGTTCTCCCACTCCCTTAATTTGTCCCACCATCATGTGAACAAAACCTTCACAGCACAAGTAACAGTACATGAGTATTGTGCCCCTCCTTTAATTATTGGTGCCCCCCCATATTTTGTCGGTGCCCCTCCAACTCGGAGTACCTGCTCCCCCCAGGGGCTCAAACATGTCTGCAAAGCCACAGTCTCCCCAACATTTCGGTCTAATCAAACTTAGCATGGTGAACGGTCTAGTTAATTAAGGGCCTAACGTAAGAATGTGCGTTTTCGAAGATGCTAGGATTTTTTTTCTCCAAACGTAAGAACCACTATGGCAGCAACGGCTAAATACCCATGTATTGTTATTCATTTCAACTAATATATCTTTTTCCACCAAATTCGAGCTAACCTAGTGCAACAAAGTGTTTCTATATGTGAACATGAAACATATTTTGACAAAACAAACATCAGGATTTCGTCGAAACACCGTTGCCATAACGTAGGCACCCTTTTGGGTGTATCGAGATGGGCGCGAGCGACCTTCAATAGCTGCAGGTGGCATACTCCTATTAGAGCCTATATCCATCCGCCCTATTGTTCTCCTTAAGAAAAGTGCTAAAAAGCAACAGGAGAACAGCGGAATTTCAAACGGGGCACTTCCCAAAAAGGGAGCATTATTACACTTAACGGAGCGCCATGAGGTACAAAAGATTTTTTTGTGCCCAAAATGCCTCCCACGTTGCAGGAAATAAGCAATAATAAGAGTATTGTATTACTTAGCAGACGAACTTCCAGGGGAAAGATTGAGAAGGGTCGCTTAGCTTCCTTCAACCTGAAAAAAGAGCTTTAAAGATATTTCCTGCTTTTAGTTACATTTTATTTGTCGGGGTACTCAATTCCCCCCCCCCCCCCGGCTACGTCCCTGGTCCTAAAATAGCCGCATAGAAACGGTTCTGGGTCCCAATGTGCATAATCTGTTCTTTTACAGATCTGAATCAGAGTCATATTACTGATCAAAACATAGATTTCGTATAGCACGTACTTTTGGCGCTGTGACGTATCTCTTGATCAAAGAAACACGGTCGCATGAAAGTGCTCAGAAGCATGCGAAACACGCAAGATGAACCTGCACACAGACGGTGTTTTAATAGTTCACGATTCCACTACTGCAATTTGGCCAAACGAAAGAAGTGCCTTAGAAAACACAAGTTAACTTGGTGATTAAAAACAAGTTTTAAGAAAAGAAACTTTGGGGCTCGAAAGTTCACAAAAATATGATTCAAAAGATCCTTTCTTCAGTAATTACGAACGAAATTGTATGTACTACTATAGTGATCAACTCACGTTACCTTATGATTACCTAGTTTCACGAAACTAGATACGCCCGATATGCCAGTGCCCGGATATGTTTATGTTAGACAGAGCGGCAGAGCCGTTTGGATCTGGGCGGAGAGCCCCAGTAAAGAGTCTAAATAACTAGGGTACAAATGGCACTAAACTTACACTGCCATGAACGCTTATATAATGTAAGCATAAAAGGGTGGCTTTTGCAGGTTAAAGTACTGTAACGGAAATGTATCCCTTTAAGTAATTTGTTAGTGTAATATTATCGTTTTAGGATTGAGCGTTCCCTCAGTTCTACCCGTCGATGGCCCCTCTCTCAAAATATGTGTAGAGCTTTTGCGAGTTGCAGGTGGGGACAACCAATGAAAATCGTACCCCTGTTTGTTTGTAAACTTTGTTGAATCAGCACCCGAGTTTGGAGATGTTTCCCCTTGTTAGTGGTAGCGCAGATTGTTTGATTAGTTTTAGCTCACCACGCTCACGAGGCATTCCGAGATTGGCCCCTGACAGAGAAAGAACTGAGAGAACCGCCTATTTTCTGTAAGTTGCTACCACTTAACTGGTATATTTGTTCTATCACACGATCATGTGATTGGCATGACTTCTAGGTTTAATTGTTTGTCTAAGGAAAGATAAAATCGGGTATCTTTGGGGTGACGGGGGATATTATTCGTACACCTAGGAAATTCTAAGAAAACTATCGTTGCGCCAAGTGCATTTAAGTAACAAGAAACGATGGTGTATTTTTAAGAGACATCACATTTGTTGTCACACTTTCTATAGGGGTTCGATAATTGTAATTTCGACTTCACTAGGGGGATCACAAACGCTAGACCATGTGTTTCATGTGGGCGTTTGTCTTGTATATATCTTTTATGTTTTCTTAATCAAAGCAAGTAGTGAGAAAGAGTAGTGTCAACAAACGCTAATATTATCCTTCATCTGTACATACATTTACCCACGTACTGGTTCGGTTGTGATTCGAAAAGAGATGTTTTATTTAGTAATCTAAACTGGTTAAGTCTCTAAGCCAGTCGTCGAGGGAGTTCCAACAAAATCTTGTATGCCTCAATGAGTTAGCGTAACTGCGTAAGTGCGTAAGTGCGTAACTGCGTAAGTGCGTAACTGCGTAAGTGCGTAACTGCGTAAGTGTGTAACTGCGTAAGTGCGTAGTTGCGTAACTGCGTAACTACCTAACTGCGTAAGTGCATAAGTGCGTTACTGCGTAACTGCGTAATTGCGTAACTTCCTAAGTGCGTAACTGTGTTACCGCTTTAAGTGTACAGACAATTCCTGTACCATTTCTATTAACTGTTTATCAAAGTCTCTGTAAAGTCTGTCAATGCCGTAATCTGTGGTAAATTCATATGCCAGTGAATCAAAGATCGACTGAATACATCAATAAATAAGAGATCAACCAGTCATCAACCTCTTCTCCGATTTTTGTCTTGATATGTGTTAAAGATTTTTATTAGTTCAAGCAGCTGGACTTCGGGAGACACTGGTCAACGTTACACTACGATGTGTCGTAACATGGTTTTTATCTATGTCCTAATGCAATAATCTATTTTCCGATGGCAACTGATATTGTTACAAGCAGACCTTAATTAAACCGTCTGAAGAAATCTCTTTGAAATGTAGAAGTGTAGTAAATACAAAACAAATGATAATAATAAATACAAAACATAACAAAACGAGATACCTACAATAATAAAGCCCTAAATATAAGGAGCTGTCCCAGTATATAGCTTATTATTTACTATAGACATTTTTACGCTGATCTATAGGAAGTTCAAGTCTTTAGGAAGATGACAGTGACTAAACACTTCCTTTCGGGAATTTTCATTGTGACATATTAGATCCATCGGATTTTTTAGCTCCGAGGAACACTCGGAGGGCTAAACAAAACCTATATGGAAAGATTCGTAATTAAGTACTCAACAATAATATCCACGTTAAACAGAAAAAAAATGGAACGCAAGGAAGTTATAAAGCATTGTTTGCCGAACTAATTTATTTTCGTCGGAAGAACCAACCATTATCTGGAGGTACGGTATATATGCTGCCTTTTTTTTTTCTTTAATCTGTAATCATATTTTTTATTAATTCAAATGCTATTTTACTTTATAATCGTAATTGAAGTGACATATAGTTTATTCAGTTTTTAACGTTAACGTAGTGACTAGTACTAGGCCTACTTCCGTGTATTTCGGGCACCTCGTTTATCTATTTACAAGGTCCGTCTGAAACTTGTGTTTGCATTTGACACCAATCCGGAAATGACTTTTGCACTGTAGAGGTCTTTGTTCTGACATTAGCTATTTTTTTATCAGTTGCTTTGAAAAAAAACCTGACATTTCTTACCATTGTTTTTTTTCACTGGCAAACAAGCCCACCGTGTGTCATGTGCGTGTTGACATCTTGCTTTTTCGTTTCAACTGCAGTCTCGGTAGACGGTTAATCGATTTACTGTTGAGGCTCGACTGTTGAGGCTCGACAACAACAAAACACACACTTGTGCAAAAAGGTGGCTGCCTAGAAGTGTAAGACCATTCTTTTTTCTGGTCACAATATTGGTGGTTTTAATTAATTCAGCAGCATATTCAATTGTACTTATATTTTAACTTTTTTGGGGGCCAGCCAATTAAGACCCACCGTACCTGTAGTGCTACTTATATGTACATGCAACTTTAAGTACTATCTACTCCGTTGCTTCAGCCCACTTGGCTTTTGTGAAGAAAAATCAAACCTACATTGCAATTTGTGTCATAGGCATACATGCATAGACAGTTGTGCTTAAAACATCAGCAAACAGACTGGTTGAAATGAAGCAACAGGGAAGTGTTGCATTGCAGCTGCTAGCTAAATGTGAAGGAGAGGAGACATTGCGGAGGTTCATGAAATACCCCTTACTCCCTGTAACTTTTTAAGAAAAAGTCGCCCAGGATAGAACCTGGGCACGAAAACAAAACTACCAAACGACTGATCCGCTCTCAGCCCCAGTCCCCTTGCATCGGGACTGTGACTGTGTGATCATCGTCGGGTGTGCATCACCATTCCCCTCGAAAGGAAACAGATACTAAACATGATCTTATCCAAAAGGCCCTGTTCCACCTTCGCTTGGGACTCCGGATGGCTTTTTGGCGAAGACAAATAAGAGCAGTGGGATGAACTACATCACTAAAAATATATTCTCTGAAGTAGTGTTGAATGCACCTGATGAAGTGATGTATGTTGAGGATGGAAATGCTCTTTTCTACTGTATTAAAACACAGAAGACATTTGCAGACATCAGTCGAGCTTCGATTCCCATGGCCACATCGGGTAAGCGGGAAAAAGTTTTCTTCAGCACAGACAGCTATGAGCCACAATCAATCAAGTGCCAGGAACGGTTGGATCGAGGTGCAGGGGAAAGACGTATCATCAAAGGGAGCAGCACCCGCTGTACTGAAAGCTGGTCGTCATTCTTGGAAAACGATAATAATTAAGTCCAGTTAATTGATCTCCTTCAGAAGTGTTGGACAGAATCAACTACAGCCAAGAATGTCATCCTTGTCAATGCAGGCAAAGCATTTCAGATGAAATCAGGTAGTTCGTCGGAGATCCTTGAATTGTATTCCACCCAAGAGGAAACGGACACACGGGTTGTCCTCTACTGCTTGCATGCTGCAAGAACTGGGTACAAAACAGTGGTTGTCCATAGTCCAGACAGTGACGTATTTGTTATACTCATGCACTTTGCTGCTACCATTGGGATAACGGTGTTGTTTGAAACGGGAAACGGCAACAAGAGGAGTCTCCTTAACATCACTGCTTTAGCGGCTGATCTATCACCAAAAAAGTGCAATGCCCTGCTGGGATTGCATGCTTTCACCAGGTGCGACAGCACAAGCTGCTTCAAAGGCAAAGGTAAACTCAACCCCATTAAGCTCATTGAATCTAACCCCAGATTTGAGGATACCTTTGTCGAGGTTGGTGAACAGTGGGAGGTTTCGGCTGATCTTAAGAAGGGCCTGGAGGAATTCACATGCCGGATGTACTCCAACAGAAAAAACGAGCCACAGACATAAATGAACTGCGCTGGAATCTGATCCAAAAGAAGTCAGAGGGGAAGGTGTCAGTAAAAAAAAAGAACATCGACCTAGCAAAGCTCCCACCATTGATGCGGAGCTAGTTTGGAGCAGCACTGCAGACGGGCCAACTATCAAGTTTGCATCTGGAAGCGGGCTGCAGAGAATTGTCCAGCTGTTCCTCGTCCTTGGTGCAATCATGGATGGGCCCTTGAAGGTGACACAGTTGTGCCAAAGTGGTACGAAGGTGATCCCTTGCCACAGCAGCTGATCGATTCATTGCCAAGAGTCATAGATGACGAGTCCGGCGACGACATTGACAAAGAAGACGAGAGTGAGTGCGAAGATGTCGGAGGCAGTGACAGTGATAGCGACCAAGAACTATATGATGTTATAAACTTGTGAGGCAGAGGTGTGTTGAAATTCTCTTCTGATTTGTCACCAGATAAGCCAACAAATTAAATTATTAAGGTTTAAATGGTTTAATTGCATCCTGGGCGGTTCTTCCACAGAATAATTACTTTTTTTTTTCACTGGACGACGCGCGGCTTTGCGTCCAACGAAAATAAATTAGTTCGGCAAACAATGCTTTATAACTTCTTTGCGTTCCATTTTTTTCCTGTTTAAAGGAGAAATGAACTCTGGGTTTTTTAAGTGTACATGCGGTAGGGGATATTTTTCTGATACCATTTATGAAATTACTAAGCAAAATATAGTTTCCCTGAATTTTACGCGAATTTCCCAATTATTTTTTTTTAACCCATTGAACAACGGCCATTTTGTTAATTTGAGGATTGAGGGCTCTTCAAAAGTGACGTAGGCTAGCCACATCGTAACTTCAAAACAATGAAGCTTTGCATACGAGTTATATCTATTCACACTATGTTCGAGCATCTTGCTTCGCATATTTCACCGGTTAAAATGCCCGAATGCCAAGCCTTTGGTTGTGTTAACCGACGAGGGGAAGAGGGAGCAGAAAAAGGTAAAAGATATTTCGTTATTCCAGATGAATTAAAATATCCGGAAAAGACAGAACTTTCACTGAGGTGTACAGTACCTGTTCGTCATGTTCTCAGCAGCCGTAGGAATAAGATTCTTCTTCTTGTACCTCAAGAAATTTACAAAACAGAGTTCTAAATGAACTGGCTGCAAAAATATCGGGGAGAATTCAGGTCTGTTGGTCAGACATTCTCCTGCGTTCAACAAAGCTTTTTCCGCGAACAATCCATAGCAGCATACCCTCCCCTTGTCGCTTTCCAATGGCAAACAGAGTGCACACAGACACCATTCTTCGCAGTGGCTCGTGGAATCGGTATTCGTATCAGCAACGGAATTCGACCCAACATCACCAACAGTCGCGGACTGATTCTTTGCACAAACTCCTCCTCTCGATGTATCAGTTCTTACTCTGAATATTCTGGTTCGAAAAGATACGATTCCAATCCAAAGGCTTCCATATTTTTTTTTTTTTGAAGATATTTGCTCGACAGTAAATTGGAGTGCAATGATGGACGTAAGTAACGCTATCGCTAGGACTGAGTACGGTATGCGTGTTGAAAGCAATCTAAACACGTTAAAAATCAAATCCTTGAAAAGATCCCAAAATTTATATTTCTACTGATACTCGTTACAATAACAAATTTCACACACTTTTTAAGCATTTTTACAGATCAATAAAGACAAAAGATATTTTTTGATCGATATTTTATTCATTACTATTGTTGAAAGTACAATTCTAATTATTTTAGGGATTGGCAACTATTTTGTCTTGAAATACGCGAAGCGGCTCGCTTTCGTCACGGTACATCCGGGAACTGGCTCAATTCAAACAAAATGGCGCTACACATGAACTACATTCAAATCGTTTTTTCACTTCAAAGAAGGGATTTTTATGCTTTTCTTTTGCTTTTACTGGAAAGACCATCTGTCAAAACGTAAGAATGGATGCAAAAAAAACTAGGGTTTATTTCTCCTTTAACGTGGATATTATTGTTGAGTAATAAATTACGAATCTTTCCATATAGGTTTTGTTTAGCCCTCCGGGTGTTCCACGGAGCTCAAAAATCCGATGGATCTATATGTATCAAGGCATGTGGTGATATTGTTTAGCCCCAAGTAAAAGGTTTGATAAGAAGGTTTGATAAGATGGATTAAGCTGAATTAAACATTTCAGTGGATCATCGTCTTCTGACCACACAATGGACTTTATGACTAGGTTTCTGCACTATTGATAAAGAAAGTATACAAACATGCAGTGAAATGTACCCAGCTTGTTGGTCATATAAAAGAGGAAAAACAAAGCTAAATGTTATAAAGGTATTTATCCCCCTATATAAGATCTCGAGTGTATATATATATATTTATATATATATATATATATATAGCCTATATATATATAGCCTATATATATATAGCCTATATATATATATATATAGCCTATATATATATATATAGCCTATATATATATATGTGTGTGTGTATGTGTGTGTGTGTGTAGGCTACAGCAAAAACAATATAACCTTCTGGAAAACACCTCACTCTCGAAAAAATAACTCCAACGGTCACGTGATGCCATCATAGATACATTTACATAAAATAAAATAAAATTTGACTACAATAATTCCAATCGCTTGATTCAACGCCAAGATTAACGTCAAGGTATAAACTGGTTTGAACCAGATTACACCGTCTCCAAACACATGTTTTCTTCAACGGTATAGTTTTAATGCCTCGCCTCCAAGAAATTGTGTTGTGGTCGTAAGGTTAATATGGCTACCCTTGACAAACGGAAATTGTTACCATTGAACTAATGAGATGTTTGGTACGTGTTGTCATCTTAGTTGTAAATTTTCAGACAGAGTTCAGAGGGAAAACTTGTTTAATTGCGATTGCCAACGGGACTAGCTTTAAAGTAATGATTCATTCCATGTTAGGAGATAATATTCAATTAATGTATGAACATTGTATTCGAATAGACAGGAGCATTAACTGAGATGTATGGGTACAGGTGGACATTCAATAGATGTAATGCCCCATGTATGTCCTCTGTTGCCAATTTCTATTTAATTTTGATTGAAAATTCGCCCACTGTGTGGGAAACCCCGGTCGAGCGAAGGTCTAATATATAAGGGAATGCGTACACGGGATGTAAGAAGGCTTATTCAAAATGGTGCTTTGGCAAATTTTGAACTGATTATATGTTGAGAATTCTCATTCTTTATAGTGCCGAGTGTTTCATCATTTTTCCTGTTGTTGGTTAAAAATATTCATTCTTGGTAGATAATTTAGATTGTCATAAAAACCACCGCAATGATTAACAAATATAGGGGAAATATCAACCAGGCTATTCTTCAATTCTTTCGACTGGGAACAAGTAAGGTTTTTAGGCGCCTAGGCGTAGGCCTAGTTCATACGCTGACCAGGATTGCAATATAGCTGTAACACCTTACGGTCAAACAGACTATACTTCTCTACGGAAATATTTTGGCCAAAATAACGGATATTTTCCTGTAATTTTTGGACAAAACAGTAATAATGAGGATCAGGACCCTTTCCCAAGTGGCTACCATACCCATCCGTAACGGTACCCCTCCCCCTATGTGGCACCCGACCGGTACCCGGGCGGACCCCCCCCCCCTCTCCCCGCTTTGTACGCCACTGACTCTATACTAAATTCTAACCAACCATTTGTGTACAGTGTATTTTAGTTTCTAAAGCACCCCTCTACTATTGCAGCATCCTTTGTGGTTTTGATGTTTTACTGCATATTTTTCTCGAGAAAGAATATTTAATTTTTAATTGTTGCGCAAGTTCGTCTGCTTACCTCAGCTCACGTGTGTCACTTTTTTGTCATTGATTTACGTGTTTGTGTTACTGTGAACGGTTGTACAATTCATTCTCTTTTTACAATCCAAGCGTATTTCCAGATCATTGTTAGTTTCTCATATTTCTGTTAACCGTTTTCAACTACAATGCATTTTCTTCTTTTTATGTTTCCTTCTTCTGTGTTATGACTGTTTTGATGGTCATTTTGTTTACGATATGTTCGTTTGCTGCCTATATGTATGCCATGCTGTCAACTATCCATTTTGAGATTGAATCTACACACTGAGATCCCCCTGTTAAAACTTGCTAGTGTCATCGCGTCACGCATAGTTTGCAAAGTTTACGAATCACTTTTAGTATTTACATTCAACCCTTGCTTAGTAAATCATAATGGTGACAGAACAATTATTTCATCCACAAACTTTGTCACAGTGGAATAGTTTTGCGAGTGTTTTTCTTTAAAATTGTTACCAATTTTTATATTTACACTTTTCATTTTGATTAATTGTGACGTCTATTGTATATTGTTTTACTTGAACTCCTGCTCATACGCGTTTCATGTGTAACACTCTGGGTGTGAAGTGACTTATTCCTATCATCTCAAACACGTCAAACTTGTACACGTATATGATTCTCACATTTTTAGTTTTAAGTTTCCTATTTTCTTTCCTTAACGTCTGAAATTTTAGTTAATTTATTTTATTAATGTTTTTTATTTTAAAATTCTTATATTCGTCTACGTATAAGTTTGCTACAAACAACTTTTTACAAATATTGGGGCTTTAAAATATTTGTTATGTTTGTTCTATTCTAGTCTCTGTACAGTATAGACGAGTAGAAACTAGTTTGGCGGTGACTCGAGATGTGGGGGGAAGGGGGTGGGTGTGGAGAGGGGGTGGCAGTACCGTGACCACAAGGGATCATGGGAAAGGCGTTTTCTGGCTAAGGATGATGGGAAATGTCTACATATATATGGATATAGGCCTATATCTACAAAATTATTGAAAGGTGGCGAATAAATAACCCTACACTAATATTTTACGATGATGGTGGTGTGAATAATACCCAAAAAAAATCTCATCAATAAAAAAAATAATGTGTGGTGAAAAGCTAAGGATGTAGGCATGTCATGTTTGGGTTTTTTGTTTCTCAGTACATACTGAAGTTAATATAATTTATTAATAATAAACAAATGAAAATTACAGATAAGGTTTTCTCTTGATAAATTTAAATCACACATAATATCCATCCATTAACAAAGACAAAAACCACTCACCCACTCCCATCCAAATAATCAAAAAGCTACAAACGGACGACCAGCCCGCAGGGAAACAAAACACCACTCCCCATGCAGCACACCAGCACCCGAAGAAGGCGCCCCAGATGAACGACAAAATCTCCTTCAATCTGAAGGCGAATGTCAAAGTTCACCGCCGCAAGGACTGGCTGCCAATTGGAACTCCTTCCCCTCAAAATTATACACATATATTCCTCCAATTACGTTTCTTCAAAATAACTTATTGCCGTATCCTATGCACTTGTTGACTGACGGAGCTTGTTTCCAGAAGTGCTGGAAACATGTGCAGACTACAGCTCCTATAATTTGCATAGCTAATGAATGTCTATCAGTCAAACGAAAAATAGAGATCTGCTCCTATAGACATATCACGGTGTAACAGAAGAGGAAATTCTCAGCAGGTGCATGCTTTCCTGGCTTAGTTCATGGTAGGTAATAGGTAATTATAATGCCTTGATGAGAATAGTCCATTAGCCTAAAATGGGGTCAAATAAGAGTTGACCATTACAAGTGATCAAACTTTATTGAAACAATAAATTAACATTATTCGGGTCTGTCCTGAGTAGGAGAAACGATCACGGCCATGGCATTACGAATCATTCCAGACATGCCTTTTACATTGGAATATCTCCATATATAATTGATACTGTTAATGATATTGGTGGACTAATCTGTATACTTGGTCTCAATTCAAAACCGTGGTACACCGAGTCCGAAACAAGTACAAGTCCGCACAACATACGTACAACGATACCTTGACAATTATATGACTCATGTGATCATAAGGCTTACTTAAATTCGGCCATCGTTCGACCGACGATGAGGGCAATACTAACTTTACTAGATGGTGAAGATATAGGCCCGATTCTCTCTTCTTCTCATTCTTTATTTTAGTTGGTTGATTTAGTAAAAAGATTTTTGGCAACAGTGTCACTAGATAACAATCTTCTTTTTTTCTAGTGCCCTTCACATGTTAAGTTCCAACCGTTTTGATATACTGTGTTTAACTTGTACAAACATAGCGGAAATAAATTTGAAAATGAAATTTTCGGATTTACTATTTGCAATAACGGCTGCTCATAATAAAACCAAGCACACGCTAACCGATAATATGCTGCTAGAATGGTCACTAACACATGAAAAATCACTATTGCATCATTTATGTACACACGCATTTCACAGTATATGGTTGTACACAATCCCACGTTGAGACTTTGCGACTACTGCAGTAGCTACAATCCCACCTCACAATTGGAAGCCATACTTCAAGAAGCACGATTGAAAGCACTAACGACGTTCATTTGACCAGGTGTATTTTACGAATAATTTTAATGAAAATTTGTATAGGCTTATGGTTACAGTAATTTCATCCCAACTTATAATAATACCAGCTAGGAAAGCTATTCAGGCCTACCTGATGTCAGTACACAGCTGCACAGTGAAACGGAACGTCCATTGCTCCAATGTGTGACAGCTGCTATCCCTGCCTAGAAAGTTACTGCTAGGACCTAAATTGTAGGCCATTTTTGCTAATATTAAGTCAGGCCCTGGGTTAAGTTCCTTAGATGAGAAGTTAGGAACTTCAAAACTTGAAGTATCTCCAGGGGCTTATGCCGAACAACAGCACAGTAAGTATAGACTATAGTAGGAACATACAATTATGCTTCATTAATAGTAGTCACAGATTTTAGATTGGAACAAAAGCAACAACTTATGGGAACTGGCAAATCATAAATACCCACTGCCAAAAATCTGTTGCTCAACTCAGTGGCATTCAGGAATACATTATCTCTGTGGTTGTGTAGAAATTAATGTTATATTTGCAATGTTTTAACCTTGCATTTGGATACAAGGTAGGTAGTTCACCAAAGTTTCCAATTCCAGCATTGTTCCAAATTTTGTATGAAATTGAATGAATTTATTGTGACAACTAGCATGAAATAGACTTTAGATGGTCCAGTGAATTGTGCTGATTTATACCATGATTTATATCAAGTTCAATCTATTGCCATGACCCTAATGTTTGTAACCAAAATCTCTTTTCTCCACAGATGAAATATTAATTCACCATGGCTGAATCAACATTGACTTCAGATGAGAAACTTAATCTAATAACAAGGAATCTCCAGGTACTGTACAGTATGAGTTTCAAATTAACAAATTCATTGTTTCAA
Source organism: Apostichopus japonicus (assembly GCF_037975245.1). Lineage (NCBI taxonomy): Eukaryota > Metazoa > Echinodermata > Holothuroidea > Aspidochirotida > Stichopodidae > Apostichopus > Apostichopus japonicus. The sequence goes on from NC_092581.1 coordinate 8,693,213, forward strand.
ATATACACAAAAGTGTTTTTAGTTCTACTGTAGCCTATAGGCAGGCCGACTTTTATCAGCTCAGCTATATGATCTTGTGATTCTTTTGTACTCGGGAGCTCCACCGGCATAACTTATCTAAAGGGACGAAAGGTATAATCAGGCTGTCTTACTTCAGCCATTACATCTGTCTTGTGACTCCTTTTGTGTTCGTCAATTTCCTACCTCTTCTCCCCCCCCCAGCCCCCCCGGCACACACACTTCCCAACCATCCTGATTCAATAGCAGGAATGGGAAGGTGACCTAGAACTGATTCTTTTGCTTCTTTGAAGGCTAGCAGAAGATAGGTCTGTGCATGAGCTGTAAACCAAAACTGTTCTTCTCAAAACTGGTATCTACTGTATAGTGGATTTCATAATTTTTATGACCCTCTCATATATCCTGTCTGGCTGTCTTTACTGACTCTTACTGAGCCTTTATATTTGGTGTTGTTCACCGAATGTAACATTGAAGAATCTCCTGCAAGCCCAACCATTTCAGGAGACATATCTGCTGTAATTTTTACTTTTTTTGCACCTTTCTGCATTTCTATGATTTTGGTCCAAGATACTCACAAGTTTTAACCTTGTGAAGTTAAAGAACTAGTAATACCTGCTAGTCTGAAGTATACAAGCTTCAAGTAAATTTTATCTCGAGTCAACTTTAGATGGCAATTTTTTTGGGGGGGAGGGGGGGGGGGGTTCATATCAAAAGAAAAGCAAAACACACATGGCAAAAATAGGTATAAAGTATGAAATGTTTTTGCAAACATTGTCATAGCACCGACAGATATACATTATCCCTCTTTTAAATTTTTGAATATAATGAAATTGGAGTAAAACAGCAGATGCTGGTTCAGACACATTTTGAACAATGTGCATAGTTCTAGCTCTGTATTCTGCATGTCAATTCCCAGACTATTCTGTGTCTGTATATAAAATATTACATCTTTATTAATCAATCAATCAGACAATCGGGAACTTTAAAACTCTGCTGAGATTGGATTTCTACTTGGAACTTCTATAGGTTGGTTTTATACTCACATCAACTCAAATCACAGTTTAATATTCAATCTTTTCCATGCATCTATTATAGGAGGTTCTTGGTGAAGATAAGCTGAAGGAATTACTCAAGCTGGGCAAAGAAATATCCATTTACTGGGGTACAGCTACCACAGGTAAACCCCATGTGGCCTACTTTGTACCCATGAGTAAACTGGCTGACTTTTTGAAAGCTGGATGTAAGGTGAGTCAATATTCACAATGTGTACATGACATTGACTTGGGCTTGTATGACTCCAAGTCTATGACAAAATATTTTTGGATGTATTTTGTGCTCGGTTGTTATTTTGATTGGAACTAACCAACCTTTATCATATTCATGTGTTAAAGTATCCCTCAGTCTAACTGAGGGATCTCCGTGGTTACAAACTTTTGGCTTTTCATAATTATCATAATTATCAGAAATATTATTGGAAATCATGATAACAGCTACAACTCTCCATAAAAATCCATCAGAGACTGACCATTTTACAAGTCTTTTCTCAATTCTAGTGTTATTTATGAATAAACATTAATTAGCTTATTATGCACATTGATGATTTAGAGGGAGTGACTGCCTAATTTTCTGTTTATATTATTCCTTTTGTTTTTAAAACCTTTGTTTCCAATTGGACACTGAACATAGGCTTGTGGCCTGAGGTGATTTTTTGAAATATTTTATTTTCTTCTTTGAAAAGAGGAACATCACATTATTCAAAATGTATATGTTGGCTTGTTATTAGGGGCTAAGTTGTAAAATTGCTAAATTAAGGAATGTTGATGAGCACAACACTCCACATCATAGTTTGCACATATTTAGTGAGTTTTCCAGATTTATCAAACTTTATTTATAATTTTTTTATAATTGTAGTCATGTTGAGCGATTCTGGGAGGCAGTGAATTCAAATTGCATTAAAATTAATTATAATTTTAATTTGACCAATATTTGTTTTGGTGATATTGGTGATAATATGGGTAATCCTGTGAACTTTTTAATTTTGCATGCTAAAAAGTGTATTTATATTTGTAGGTTGAATAACAAAATCCAAGATGTGCACGAATTTTAGTTTAAGTTTCGCTTTCGACTTGACCTTCACTATTTCATATCTAAGCAAAACAACAATTTGTGTAACCTTAACGACTTCTATGATTTCTTTATGTAAGCTTCTTATGTAAGTCTTTTTGCTGATTCTTTTGTATTATGTGTCATGGTATTGTAAAAAAATACAGTGGGAAAAAAAAAGGATTTATCAAACTTCAAATCAGTATATTTTGAAAATGCAAAGAGCTTTTCCAAAAGTTGCAAGAGATTTTGAATGAGAATATCACACACAACAAATGTACTGAATATGGGGCAAATTGGCTAGGTGTCTGTAATACTTTAAATATTAAATCCATTAGAGGTGATCTACTGATCTAGTGTACAATACTGTAAATTTAATTTTTATGTACCTCTACCTTGTGTGCAGACATTTGAATACATTCTATGTCAGTCTAATTTCGTTGGTCCAGTTGTGGTTTTGTCCAATTAAGGCGCAGATCGTTTTTTTTTTAGTTTCCTTAGCTTTCATATAACTGCCCTGTGTTGTGTTACCAATCTGAAGCAGAGTCAACACATACTACAGTTTAAAGTGCACATTTCAGTGACCATGGATAATTGGGTACAAAAATTGGCATTAAAGTTTTGCATAACCCATTCAAAACCATGCTAACATTTATCGAGAAAGATCTAAAATTGCAAAGTTTCAAGGTAGAGTGAGTGAGTAATGTCGTCGTGGCAGATTGAGATGAAAAGGTGTATTTGCTTGTTCCATAAACTTAAAGTAAAAATGACCTTCCATTAGAGAAAATGTCCTTTTCCAAGAACAAGTTGGATATTGAGTACTCAAGCCATGATGAACACATGTTGTTTATTTAATAGACCTATTAACAATTAATATCTACTCTCTACACTTATCTGGTCCTTTTATTGCTTGGTTACAGGTTACCATTCTTCTTGCTGATCTCCATGGTTACCTGGACAACATGAAGGCCCCTTGGGAGCTCCTTGCGTATAGAACACAGTATTATGAAGCTATCATAAAAGCCATGCTAAAGGCCATTAAAGTGCCTATTGACAAACTCTCCTTTGTGAGAGGCACAGACTACCAGCTGAGCAGGTTGGTAGATATGTTTCTTTCATTACCCTGGATCAATGGCACAGCCACGAAAATGGGTGGACGAAGGCTCAAGATGTTTCAGCTGTTTGAAATGACAACTTGAAGCCGTCTTTTACAATTTTTTCAGTACCATTTGATATTAAAATTCCATCACAAAGAAGATTATAAGCTGGACTAGCTAAGTTTCATTTTCAAACACAGAAGGAAAAGTTTTAAAAAAATGTTGAAATTTGCAAAGTTGCCAATGTGATTACTAACGTAAAATTTAAAGTGTCTAGGTGCTGAAACACTCAGACTCCAAAATGAAATCATGAATTAACTTCTTTAGTTGGTGGCAATATCATTGCAGATTGTCTAATACTTTGATCAATTGCAAGCTCAGTTTGAAGGATACTTCTGAGTTTGGTGAAACTGCCAAACCAATCACAAGCTACTTCAACACCACACACAAGACTTTGGAAATGTGTCCACAAATGTGAAAATTTGCCAAAATTATGGAGGTCAAAACAGTTTGAGATGACACTGTACGGGGATGCTGCTGTGCAATGTTTGCATACTAGATTTATTGGCTCCTGTCATGCCTGTCCCTCCTATTTGATATCAAATCATAGCATGTGGGGAAAAATTGCCTTTGTAATGTGTGTCATGATATGCATATTATGTAAAGAACCAGTGTGATGTCACTTTTGTGAGTGGTATTTGTCAAAGTTTGCCTTCAGATGGTACAGTAACTTTGATATATATTGGGAAAGATCTGAATCGCATCAAACTGTGGCCTTGAAATTAGGGGCACATTTTGGTGTTACAGACGAAAGTAGCACCTTTTGCAACCAAGAAGCAATTTCTGTGCCATGACCCAGAGATGCATCAGTTCTGCACCCACCCATATGCTGATAGGCCAATCCATGTCCGGGTTTAGTAATTAAACATATATATGAGGCAATTTGTTTGTCTTTTGTCTGTTACTTTTTGCTGTTCTTTTAAACATTTGTCTTCTTCATCTTCACAGAGAATACACATTAGATGTTTACAGATTGACCTCACTCGTCACAGAGGTAAGTTTACTTCAAGTGAAATATAGAATTGAATACTAAAAGTATTTGGATGTTATGAAAAGGGCAACTCTTACAAAACTATATATGTCACATATCAAAACATTCTAGCCACTAGTACAGGTTACACTAAGGTAAGATTTAGTATTTCAGGAACTCACTTTAAAGATCGAAATATCAGCAAATTGAAATGTCTTTACAAAACAGGGATGTGGAGAACATTAAGGCAGCTACCCTGAAGCAGAAGCATTGGTGATCTTATTTTGCATCCACACACACACCCAACACATGTAGTAATCACACTTTCTACCGTTTGTGTCGGCCACCATACAAAGAATGTATCGTTTACATTCTTTGTGTGAAATTTGCTAACTTGATGCTATTCTTGAAAGAGAGTCTTTTCCATAAAAACATTGCTTTGACTGTTTGACTGTTTTTCAAGTTTTGTTTTATCTTTGTCAGCATGATGCCAAGAAAGCTGGTGCAGAAGTGGTGAAGCAGGTGGAAAGCCCTCTGCTAAGTGGACTTCTCTACCCAGGTCTTCAGGCTTTGGACGAGGAGTATCTGAAAGTCAACTGTCAGTTTGGAGGGGTAGATCAGAGGAAAATATTTACCTTCGCCGAGAAGGTTTGTTATAAGTTAATTATTGAATTATCTTTGAGGATTGTGGCTGTTACAGTAGATTAAGAACATACATATAGATGGAGTTGTTAGCTGATACCAACATTGGTCATAACGTATCTTAGTCTTCCTGCAGAAATATCGTCTCGATGAACAGGTATTGAATCAGTAACTGTACACAAAGAAAACTCAAGAAATGTTTATAATTGAAAAATGTTCTTTGACGTTTTTGAGTTTTGATTGGTCATTAAAGCAGAGATTGCTATACTTTGAATGCATTGTGTAGTGAGGGTCAAATTGCATTCTATTTTTGCTCTGAAATACCAAAGACATTATTTTACACTGAATTTCCCCGACTTCAATGTTTAAATGCTGTCAAATATTGCTGAGCAAAGTTGATCTCTGTTAAGTCACAGATGTGAAACAAGCACATTAATTGGTTATATATTTAATTATGAAAACGTATTAGAAGCAAAAGATTTATACACCAACTACAAAATATACATAGCAATAGTTACCAGTTTCTAGTGGCATTGCTAGGCTAGCATTATATCATATTGTGTAAATGTTCAGTAGGGATTTTCCCTGTTGTAAAGTATTGTGAACTGTTATGTGTCAATAATTTCAAACCTGCATGTATTTATTTTCTTTTGCATTTACATACTGCTTTGTCACTACAAATAGTTTTCACCTCAGCAGTGGTCACATGTGTAATAATTTGACAATTGATTTCTATTATTACTAATAAATTATTTTTGTTTTGCTACCCTGTATGCCTGTTATTCATTTCAGACAAGTTACAGTTAAAGAAAACTTCTATCTTATTTCATGTTACAGTATTTACCACAGCTTGGCTATGCCAAAAGGATACATCTCATGAATCCAATGGGTAAGGCCTTTTCTGTCTGTCTCCATAACATGAATAATAACTTGATGTTTGAGCCCAACTAATGTGACAGCTTTGGTATTCCTGTCACGCTGTGAGTCAGTGAACTGTGTTCTGTCAACTTCTACCTTTTGGATACAAAGAATAAGCCCTTTTTAAATATGCTTGACATGTTTTACCAATCAAGGGAGCAATTCTCATCGATCCTCTGAGTAATATAGACTGCAAGAATGGCAATATTATGTTCAGCCACTTTATCGACCTGTGGTCATTGAGGTTACAAAATTAAAAGATTTAACAATATGTGATTGGTACGAAAGTGGTTGAGTTTGTATCGCACATTTTTTTGGTTAGGTACAAAAAGATAACTGTAGATGTGTGATCTAGTATATATGGCAGAAGAGGTAAAATTGTAGAGGTAACAGAGGAAACATGTGAAGAGGTAACAGGTGAAGAGGTAACATTGTAAAGGTCACATGTGAAGAGGTAACATTGAAGAGGTGACAGAGGTAACAGGTGAAGAGGAAACATTGAAAGAGGTAACAAGTGAAGAGGTAACATTGGAAAGGTCAAAGGTAAAGAGGTAACATTGAAGAGGTGACAGAGGTAACAGGTGACATTGAAAAGATGACAGAGGTAACATTGAAGAGGTAACAGGTGAAGAGGTAACATTGTTAAGGTGACAGAGGTAACAGGTAAAGAGGTGACAGAGGTAAAAATTTCCTGCAATAATGTTTACTCTGTACCATATGATACACAAGGGGGGCAAATATTTGTAAACTTCTGCATCTTTCCAGAACTATTCAAAATGATTGCATCAAAATTAATTTTAGAATTGTTATTGTTAGCAGATAAGCACTAGAGGTAATACTATGACCAACCTATCAGCTGTGCTATCAATAGGTCTGATGTTACTGCTGTAGGCCATTCATGTGCATCGTTATATTAACATCTGAAACTGTCAGGTTTCACTTTTTGAAAAGTTTAATTCTCAAAACATGGGTTAAATATTAATCAATTTTCTTGACTCAGGACCATCTAAATGTAGTAACTAGTGCACAGCGGCACATTAACAACGCTGTATCTTTTCTTATATTGTTGTAAGTTCTGTATGTGTAACTGGGAAAAAGAACATCTTTTCTTCTCTACATTTCAGTTCCAGGATTAACTGGAACAAAGATGAGCTCTTCAGAAGCGGTATGTCTCATAATTAAAGTGATTTAAATTGGGAATTTGTAAAAACATAAGAAATTAGTCTAATCAGCATATCAAATACCATGTACCTGTGTTTAATACAAGTGTTTAATTTAGTTAAGACATTTTGCATAGCTGGTGATATGTTTGAGGTCTATATTTACCATAAATTTGTGAGAATTCTAAGCTCCTATTGAATTTTTTATATATATATATATCCATTATATGGTCCATTGCCAGGAGATCAAAATTATCGATCAACAGCTCAGGTTCTTGTAATTTATGCCAGGCTGAGAAAATAGCTATAATAGATCATTCTAGCCCTAATCTCTTGAACAAAAGATCAGATCAGATCCCCAAAATAAAGTCAAAACTAAGATGAAAGAGAGATAGCTTTTAAGTACACCTCCTGACGATTGCTAGTAATCATGAAACTCTGAGTAGAGCTTTGGTTGTAAAAATCAAAATTTACATTAAGCTCTTCTTCATAACGTGGAATTGAGCACTCTGTCGTGTTCTACTTGGAACATTTTATACACTTCTATAAATATATATATGTTTATATATATATATATATATATATATATATATAGATATATATATTTTTTTTTATTGCTTCAAAATGGAGAGCACCTTTGAAACTTTGAAAATGCTTCGACGCCTTTCCGAAAAACGGGTTAGGTATCGGCATCATCTTTCCAACTACAGACTATACCGTAAAAACAAAACGGTACCAAAAGGACTTAAAATCAAGGTCCGTGCTGGTTTACCACTTTCTGATAGCGACAGCTTTGCCAATTGGAAAGGAATCCTGCTTCGCTTGAATTAATGGCTGTGCAAATAAGTATTTGTCGCAAAACAATTCACGAACTTAGCCAGCAAATTGATTCCAAAACCAGAAAACTGCAAAAAGAACTCCCCAAAAACGAGTTCGAAAGAAAGCTTAACTCCATCTCCCAAACTTGCTTGAACCTCTCACATACCCTAGCTTCAAGACAATGTCACAAATTGAAGAGGGATAATGTCACGCAAAGAGTTAAGTCTTCTGGTGAAACCTCAAAAAGAACCAGGTCTCGCAGATTCCGTCGGAAAGAGATACAGACCGCATGCAACACCACCAAAAGTGCAGTTGTTACCATTGATTGCCAACTCTCGGCAGGAGAAACAAACCTACTCTCCAAAGGTCTAAATTTTTGCCCTAAACCACGGCAAGTAAACGCTCAGAAACTTTCTCTTGACCTAAATCTGTTCTATCGACGCTTACGTCTCTGTGAATTTTTTGCCGACGAAAATGGCAATAACACCACACAACAAACCAACGACTTGCATTCCAATTTTAAGTCCAAAAGCTCGTGGAATCCACCCAAGGCTCATTGTGCGCCTCTTGAATCATTTATTTCGGCCATTGAAGAGGACGTTAAAACACACACCTCCGCCCCAGACTTCCGCGACAATCTCAACAAAACTGAGAGACAGGCCATTCATGAACTCTGGAAGCGCGATGACATTGTCATCAAGCCAGCCGAAAAGGTTCTGCAATTGTCACTATGGGCAAACAATTCTACAGAGAGGAAGCCAACAGACTACTCGGCAACCCTCAACACTACAAACTCCTAGATTCTGATCCTACTCAAGAAATCACACAAAACGTGAAAAGAGTCATCCAAAAGATAGTCTCTAACGGTTCTATTGACCGCAAGTTAGGCCAAAACCTCCTGGAAAATGACCCAAACATGGTCGCTTTTATTTTCTGCCTAAAATTCACAAAGAAGGCAATCCCGGGAGGCCCATAATATCGGGTACTGGTACAGCGACTGAAAAAATTTCCAAATTCGTGGATCTCATCATCCAACCTCCCGTTTCGGCCCTACTGTCCTATGTGCAGGACACTACGGATTTCATCCGGAAAATTGGGGAAATAAAAAATCTTCCCTTATCTTCTCTGTTAGTTACCTTGGATGTGTCTTCGTTATACACAAATATCCCTAACGAAGAGGGCATTTCGGCCTGAACAAAAGCATTCAAACCGAAACGTGGCAAAGCCCCCACGAAGAAAGAATTGGCCAAATTAATGCAACTTATCTTGACCAACAATAATCTGGTATTTGGCAACAAACACTACCTCCAAATTCATGGCACCGCAATGGGTACTAAAATGGCACCGTCTTTTGCCAACATCTTTATGGGAAACCTCGAGAAAGAATTTTTATCTCGACAAAACTTGAAACCACATACGTAGTTACCTTACATTGACGATATCTTTATGATATGGACCCATGGTGAGGCAAATCTAAAACTCTTCATTGATGCCATAAACTGGTTTCATCACACTATCAAATTCACTGCCGATTTTTCTGGACATGGTGTTCACTTTCTGGACACCACCGTGACCCTACAAAATGGTTCACTCAAAACAGACTTGTTCAATAAACCCACGAACAAGCACAACTACCTCTTACCAAGCAGTTGCCATCCACGTCACTGTACCAGAAATATTCCGTACAGTCAAGCGTTGCGCATTCGACGCATTTGCTCCTCTGAAGTCGATTTTGATTCACGCACTAAAGAACTGTCACAACACCTCCTAAACAGACAGTATTTTCGGGGTACTATTGGAAATGCCATCAAAAAGGCTAAAAGCAAACCCCGTTCCGAAACATTGACGTACAAAACTCGTCAAACCAGTTCCAAAAGGGTACCATTGGTAACTGAATTCCACCCTGGTCTCCCACCACTGGCTAATATCATTCAGAAGAATTTTCACCTACTTCAAGGCACCGAACGCCTGAAATCAGTATTCCCAGAATTACCTGTCATCGCTTTTAAAAGACCCAGCAACCTTTGGGATATCTTAGTTCGGGCATACTTTCGGGATGACACCCCATTAGGGGAAAGCAAAACAGAAACTACAGGATCATCGCCCTGTACACAAAATTGCAAAATGTGCTTACTTGTTGATTCGACCGGGGCCTTTCAGCCAAACGCACGTTCCAAATTCGGCACAAAATTAACTGCCTATCCAAAAATGTCATTTACCTCATCTACTGCAATATTTGTAACTTACAATACATTGGAGAGTCAAAAAACACTCTTAGAATGAGAATGACACAACATAGATCGGCGATCAAAACAAAAAAGATCTACCAACCTGTTGCAAATCTCTTCAATCTCCAAAATCATTCAATTGAGAATTTGCATGTTATTGCCATTGACCAGAACGATTCTTGGACAGATAAATCTAGGAAAGCGAAAGAAAATTTCTGGGAACTAAACCTAAAGACCACGGCACCATTCGGTTTAAACATCAGAAACGATTTGCCCTCCCAGATAAACCAAAACAATTCCTTTACAATTACGACGGAATCGGATTAAAATAATCTGACGCGGATTAAAATAATCCGAATTTCTAAAACTTCTGCTCAATTCAGCAGAAATCAGTAAGTCGCTTTGCCTTTACAACCATGCCGACAATCTTCTCTATAAAATAGTTTCAATTCCTGCTACTCCTTGTCACTTTCGGTGATCATGCACTGAAGAAGAGCTAGTTTTGCTCGAAAGCTCTGCAAAAACCAAACATTGGCTGTTTTACTTCCAATCACTTACCTAATTCAATTATTGTATCTCACTCGAGATCCAGCCTTTCTCTAAATGCAGCATAGTTGTTTAACAGTTTTTCCGTTATTCCTATATATATATATATATATATATATATATATATATATATATATATATATATATATATATATATATAAATATATACTTAAGTAATTTTGTTTCAAGTATTTTTATCCTTGGGATTATTGTATTGCTTAACTATGACAACAGAAGTTACTTAACAGCAAGTGAGAGTAAATGTGTGTTTTGTATAGCATCAATATGAAAGCCTATTAATGAAAACTCTTAATCAATAATTGTGAAAACTAAAAAATTGTTGCATCTGTTAGATTAAGTTACTGTCACATTCTTATTTTGGCATTGAAAACACTCAGCCATTCAACTTTCTATTGATCTTCCTCTCCAAAGGATACCAAGATTGATTTGCTCGACGGTTCCGGGGCGGTCAAGAAGAAGCTGAAAAAGGCATTTTGTGAACCAGGAAACATTAAGAATAATGGTGTTTTATCTTTTGTCAAATATGTCTTGCTACCACTGAAATCAACTGAAGGTATGTTTCCTGTTTGTTTTATAGAGTTGACTAGAATATCTCAGAACAGACCTTTAGTTAGAGCCTATTGCACTTTACTCCTGTCAGAAAGTAAACAGGAATAAACACTAAAATGAAAGGCCTTGTCCATCCCTACAACTCAAATCACATTTTTGCCCTTCCAGTCAATCCCACCTCTCCTTTTATGTAATTGCAGATCCAGTCATGAGACCAGGATGTTACAAATGATGTAATTTGATAAACAATTTGTCAAGAAGGCACACAGCAAATGTCTAACTACATGATGCAACACTGCCATGAGCAGAGAATTAAATTAATGAAACATTTAAGTGAAAAACAAAACTATGGTACTTTAGGCAATGTTTAGTTAGATTTTTATCATAAATTAAATAACATGTGAAATATGTCAGGTGTGTACATAACAGTATTACCTGTAATGATGTTACCTACAGGTATCATGTAGTTGAAGAAACCCAATACTGAAGTGGAACCTTCTTAACTCAGCAGATGATTCAGTTTAATAGGAGACAAATAGTAAATCGCAAGAAATACAAACAATAATATTGTCCATTTTCTTTCTCCATTTAATAGTCTCTTTTTCATTTCTGTAGAATTTATGGTTGAGAGAGATGAGGCGAACGGTGGCAGCATTACATTTCCCTCATATGCCGCTTTGGAACAAGCTTTTGCCAACGAGGTAGGAACCAATGTAGAGAGTGACGATGAAAAGCAAACTGAAATGTTTCTTTTTATTTTATGATAGTCCAAGAAATTAAAACATTTTGAGTATAGGTCATAGTTGTACCTGTTGACATTTCTCTCAAAATAGCTGTAAAAATAAGTAAAATGGCTGGAATAATGGCTCAGGTAGAGTTGAGGAAGACAATCGCTTCTCTCCGCATGCAGTTCTGTCTTTGTGAGTACCTTATTTAGATATCAGCACCAAGATTGCTTCATATCGAGAGCCATGCCAGTAAATGGATGAATTTAAAAACATTTGTACACAACAGATTTGTAATGCACAAATGTGTTATAAGAGTCTTGTGTATGCTTGTTGACATGTGTCTCTGGATAGCTGAATTAGTTTTCATGCAAAAGTTGGCAGTTCAGGCAATTTTTGGCTTTTCAGCTGGCAGTGTTTAAATCCTTATTTGTCAAACTATTTATGGTATTATAACTCTAGCCTGCAGTGATAAAGACATGTTTAATGGTTTGTCACTATGGAAACAACATTATTCCACCGATTCTTGACTTTGGTATTAACCTGTGCATGCTGTCATATTCCTACAGGAGCTCCATCCTGCAGACCTGAAAGCAGCTGTTTTGAGGGAATTAAATATATTCATGGATCCAATTCGAGCAAAGTTTGAAGAACCAGAAATGAAAAAGTTGACCAGGCTAGCTTACCCTCCACCGGAAAAGAAAAGTAAGCTATTCGACAATGCAGTGCAGTTTAATATGAAAAGCCAGTGAATTAGTACGGACATAGATTATAAATGGATGAAATTTTTAATTTTTATAAACAGTCTAAAGATTATTGGCCCATTTCTGACATCAGAGAGTCATGGCCAGAATATTTAAAAAATCTGTCTTTGCTTGAGGGAAAGAGTCATCTGTGATTGCCATGACAACAACCCCTTTGTGACCTTTAATCCTACATATTTATGCATGATGCAAGTGTGCCTATATTGATAAGAATAGTTTCCATGTAGGAATTTCCAGCTGTGATCACTTATCATGATCACCATCTTAACCGGCCTCCAATTTAACTACTCTGTCTAAAAGAATTTCAATCTGACGAGGTCACATTCATTTTCTTATGTTCATTCAATAATGTATGTATATTAGAAAGATATCTTGCTGACAATAATGAAGACATCACCAGAATTTGAGAAATTTTGCTCATAATGTTTACTGTTATGAACCCATCACAGTTTGACAGAATATTAGATTTTTGACAAAGTCGTGTTTGTGGAGTATATTAAGGATATTGCTATACAACAGAGCAAAGCGATAAAAACAGTCTTTATAAAGAATAGTTCACATACCATCACACCTAAGTTGACAAGTTCCATCATATTGTCTTTGTTAATGCCTAGAATTTGATTTTTGTCATCATATTCTAAAATTTATTTACCATTTCAGCATGTGTTTCTCTTCTTAGGCAATCCTTGTCTATATTTTGTTTACCTGTGTATTTAAGTTGCCAAATAAATCCTAAGCTTTGACAGGCTGTATGCATCAGTGTAGCGTGTGATCCTCAGTCGCATGGTACAGGCAAAGTCTAAGGCTCATTTCTAGCAATGAAATGATTAGTAAGGAATGACCAAAAATATTGTTGGTTTTCATTAAATAAAAAAGTGGATATGATCATTGATAACAAGGTTTCTAGCAAGGACCTTAGCAGTTAGGTCTGTCCAAAAATATAGGTTGAATAGATGAGTTTGTAGAGCATAGGACAGTTTAAACCTCAGGTGATTGTTTTGTTCAAGTGTCTGGCCAAATTTGCATAGCTACAAAATAGCTACATGGTTATTATGTTATAGGGACAGTAACATAGTCAGTAAGACAATGTTTTTCTTAAACATTAATATTAGATCATTTAAGTTGTTCGGAAGGGTTGGGGGAAGGGCTAAGGAGTAGCGCTGGGGTAAAGGCCAGCACCTTGGCACTTGAGTTACAGTGTAGTTGCTTCAATGAATCTCTTTCCCTCCATACTCCAGGCGGAGTGTATAGCCTAGTGGTTAACGCCAGCGTCTCCCAGTCATGAGATCCCCGGTTTGATTCCCCGCCGACAGCAATGTGTGTCGTCTGGCAAGGGTGTTGTTCAATAACAACTTCCCGACATGGACGTTAAATGGATGTGTGCTGAGAGATTGGCTTCGGTCAGCTTGCGAGTCTACAAGCCTCCGTGGCTTCTTTCGCGAGTTCCTGCTTGCTGGAAGATCACATATACATACATACATACATACAAACTGGATTTTTTTTGATAATTTGCAGAAGGCAAAGGAGGCAACCCACAGGCTGAACCAGAGGAGATCATTCCATCAAGATTAGATTTGAGGGTCGGAAAAATCATCTCTGCAGAAATGGTTAGTGACTATTAAAACCCAGATTGGTTTTTGAGGATATGAGTGGTCTTCAAATCTAGTGTAAGCTTCTGATCTGTGACTTATATAAGTTAAGTCATATATAACTCACAGAGCAGAAGCTTACATTTCTAAGAAGTGAGTTATATATGTTCACAATCATATATAACTCACAGAGCAGAAGCTTACATTTCTAAGAAGTGAGTTGTATGTGTGCAGCATCATTTATAACTCACAGAGCAGAAGCTTACATTTCTAAGAAGTGAGTTGTATATGTGCAGCATCATTTATAACTCACAGAGCAGAAGCTTACATTTCTTAGAAGTGAGTTGTATATGTGCAGCATCATTTATAACTCACAGAGCAGAAGCTTACATTTCTAAGAAGTGAGTTGTATATGTGCAGCATCATTTATAACTCACAGAGCAGAAGCTTACATTTCTAAGAAGTGAGTTGTACAGGTAGGGGCCCCTCAGAATGTAGGTGTTTTTTGTAAGTCACCTACAGCTCACCAGTTTTACAATATTGGGTAAAACAATGAATAATTATGAAGATTATCTATTAACTTAGATTGCATTTGGGTCCAAACATGAAAATATTTTTTTTATCATTTTTTTTTTGCATGGAGAAAAACCACACTAAAAAACACTTGCCCCTCAAAACGCTGGTCAACAATTTTGCTTATAATTTTCCAGGAACGTGATGAATTCAAAACAAATTTTGACTGGTTCAATCATTTTAAACTCTCTAAGAGTTATTTAAAAATTGATTGTGTTTCTTGTATTTTTTCCCACTGAGGTTCCCAAAATGCTGGTGTATTGCCCCTCAGAATGCTGATTTTCCCTAATGAAAAATACAAAACATGACACCTCCTTTCCAAAATTTTTGTTTGTTTTCCCATTCCTTGGCATATTGACAGTCAACAAATGGAAAAATATTCCCCACTTAAGTAATAAAAGAGCAAAAGTAACCAACAAACATCCTAAAGACAATTAACAATACTTTGGATTTCTTCTAACTCAACTATCTACACTTGTACATATGGCTCCTGACATTGCTGTCAAGAACATTCCAAATCTTCTTATATCAACAACTGAACCTGGTTCTCAAGCACATGAATCCCTGTTGTCAGTGTACAAGTTATTAGATCGACACTTAGCAGCACAGAAGGTAGCAAGACCAGTTGTCATTGTTTCTGATGGCCACAGTTCCAGATTTGATATTGAGGTGTTGAGGTTCTTGAGAGCAAAAGAAATGCATCTTTTCATCACTCCACCTGATACCACTGGAGTCACACAATTACATGACCAAATCAATCAAAATTTGCACTGTGAATACCATAACAGCAAGGGAGAACTCTTTTCTGCGGAATGCACAGTCAACAGGGATGGTTTCATGAAGAAATTGGCAGATGTTTGCCCACGGTGGGCAAACAAACTTGAAATAATAAAAAATGCAGCAAAACGTGTTGGTGTAACCATGGAGCTATATATCCCAGGTTTATAGCTCCATGGTGTAACTAACCATGGCCTGGGTGTTGAATGGATGCAAAAGGACAAATTTGTTCCAGCATCATCTGTTATTCAAGATGAAACTGATGAAACGGCAGGACCTTCATCATCAACTTCCAACACATCAATGGTTGAGTCGCCAGTTGGCATCAAGAAGTACACCAAGCAGTACTATACACAAAAACTGGAGAACTCATTAGAAACCATCCAGAAGCTTGAAAATTCATTCAAGAGTACGCCATTGGAGGAGATTGATGGACTACTGACAATTAAGAAAGTGAAGCCAAAACCAAAGGTAACAAGTAACATAAGGGTAACTCAAGTCCATGGATCCATGGAAGGACAACAAATATAAGAATCAGTGGAGTTATTGAATAAAGAGAACGAAGCAAGGGACAAAGCCAGACAAGACAATAAGCTGAAGAAACAGTGTAATCTAGAGACATTTTTGAAGTGCAAGTCACATTGTGTTTGCTTGAAACCAGATGGCAAGTGTGAGGCAGAGAAGTTGAAACGGGGTACACCCCTCAGTCCGACAAGTTTGCAGTCCGACAAGTTTGCAGTCCGACAAGTTTTCAGTCCGAAAATAAAATACACGTTTTCAGTCCGAAAATGAAATACACGTTTTCAGTCCGAAAATAAAATATACGTTTTCAGTCCGAAAATGGAATACACGTTTTCAGTCCGAAAATAAAATACACGTTTTCAGTCCGAAAATGTTTTCAGTTGGGGAATGAAAGCAGTTTTAATGCCATAATATCCCCAATAAACTGTGACAGCCCGAACTGATAGTAAATAAATCGATTGAATCTTTCGTATTTACTCATAATTGACAAATAAGGAGGTAAGTTTTAGAAAATATATTGGAATTTTCGGTCCCCTGGGACCTTCGTCAGCAATATTGGCAGTCGACTGAAAAGTACAAAATGTAACACAGTGAAAGTATGACGCTAGGTTTAAAGTGTAAATTGCATTGATGGAATTAGAACCAAACAAACCATGACTATACAGGAAGCTGATTAAGGAGCGAAGAACGGATTACATATGTTTGTAGAACTGATAGTTGTTAAGGGGTCCCAAGTCTTTGTTGAGGCCGGTGATGTGAGACTTAATACAAAAGATTCAATCGATTCTTTTACTATCAGTTCGGACTGTCACCGTTTATTGGTGATATTATGGCATTAAAACTGCTTTCATTCCCTAACTGAAAACGTTTTTCTCATTTTCGGACTGAAAACGTGTATTTCATTTTCGGACTGAAAACGTGTAGTTTATTTTCGGACTGAAAACGTGTCGGACTGAAAACTCGTTTTTTCGGACTGAGAACGTGTATTTTATTTTCGGACTGAAAACGTGTCGGACTGAAAACTCGTTTATTCGGACTAAAAACGTGTATTTTATTTTCGGACTGAAAACGTGTCGGACTGACAACGTGTACCCGTTGAAACTGTGTCCCAAATGCTTAAATGTGCTGGCTTCCCAATTATATGCAGTAAAGCTGCATGTAAAGATGAAAATGGAGTCAAGCCTGATATGATTTTGCCTGCTTGCACACAAGGGAAGCGTGTGCGTCGGCGACTTCTTGTTGATGACTCATCTGTTGAAGAGATGTCTGTAGATGATATTGAGGTTGAAGGTGCAGAAGAGGTTGAGGTTGATGGTGCAGATGACGTTGAGGTTGAAGGTGTAGATGCTGTCGAGGTTGAAGGTGTAGATGTGATGGGGTTAAGAAGGTTGGATATGAAGGATGTGAAAGTGTCGATGTGGGTTTAGAAGAAGTGTATGATTGGTAAAGTTCTACAAAAGGTGGGAGATGAAGTCTGTGTGAGATGTTTAGAGAAGCCATTTGGAGTAGATTAGGGTATGACACAGGAAATGGAAAAAGAGTCTGCTCCCATATTTTATGGTGAAGTGTATGAAGCAGAAGTGCAACCAGGGATGGTGAAATGTGGTAGAATGTAGAAATACATTTATCAATAAATATGTGTATGTGAAATGAAAAGTTGATTAGTTTTATAGTTTAGTTATTACCCTACAGTATACAAGTTTGTCTTTTCTGATGATGCTTTATTTGTTTAATTAAAGTTTCAAATGATAAAGTTGTTTATTACCTGTTAAATATAAATCATTACAGTTAAAAACAGATTGTTCTTTCTTCAGCTACATGAAACTGTTACATGTGATGGTAGGTTCTTTAAAGTGTAATTAATATTCGTTTATACTATATGTGTGTGGTACTGTATTTTGCGCCAACCCATAAGCACCCACCCAGTTGAACTGACCCACAATGTTAAAAATCTTGAAGGTAGCAAAACTTACATCCAAATGAGGTCTTCATTTATATAGTAGTCATTTTGGCAGTATGTTGTGAATTGTACATATCTTAGTAAATGTAATGGACATAAAATTGAGGGAATACTGTAGAAGGCAATAGTAAATATTTCTCAGAACATTTAAAAAAAATATGAGAGCAACTTATTTAACGTAGTTAAATTACAAAATATGTGAGGTAAGTGTTTATTTTTGGTGTTGTTAGTGTAAAATTATATGTTTCATGTAAAAATACAGTTTTGATATTACCCTGTAATGGATTTATTAATTTTTCATATTTGTTTTTATTAACCCTCAAAACGCTGGTTTAATGCCCCTCAAAATGCTGATTCTGATCAAGTAATGATGTTTTCAAAAATATCAAGTTACGTACAAAGTGCTATATTTCACTGATCATCATTCTACAAACAGGTAATTTTGCAATGTAAATTACCCCCTAGTTGTCCGTTTTTGATGCAGTGCCAAGAAGCTACACTTCAATTAATAGCAAATTTTAGATGCACGGTAAGCAAATAGATGATTGTACCCATATATTTTTTTGGAAACTATAAAATAATTTTTGAGTTGTTGGCAATTTTAAATTCATCATACATATATCCTATCTAAAAAGTATAATAAAAAGTTCATGACAGGTTCAGTTTTTTTTCTAGCCAATAATATTTGTTCACCTACATTTTGAGGGGCACCAGCATTCTGAGGGGCCCCTACCTGTATATGTGCCGCATCATTTATAACTCACAGAGCAGAAGCTTACATTTCTAAGAAGTGAGTTGTATATGTGCAGCATCATTTATAACTCACAGAGCAGAAGCTTACATTTCTAAGAAGTGAGTTGTATATGTGCCGCATCATTTATAACTCACAGAGCAGAAGCTTACATTTCTAAGAAGTGAGTTGTATGTGTGCAGCATCATTTATAACTCACAGAGCAGAAGCTTTTATTTCTAAGAAGTGAGTTGTATATGTGCAGCATCATTTATAACTCACAGAGCAGAAGCTTACATTTTTCAGAAGTGAGTTGTATATGTGCAGCATCATTTATAACTCACAGAGCAGAAGCTTACATTTCTAAGAAGTGAGTTGTATATGTGCAGCATCATTTATAACTCACAGAGCAGAAGCTTACATTTCTCAGAAGTGAGTTGTATATGTGCAGAATCATATATAACTCACAGAGCAGAAGCTTACATTTTTCAGAAGTGAGTTGTATATATGCAGCATCATTTATAACTCACAGAGCAGAAGCTTACATTCTCAGAAGTGAGTTGTATATGTGCAGCATCATTTATAACTCACAGAGCAGAAGCTTACATTTCTAAGAAGTGAGTTGTATATGTGCAGCATCATTTATAACTCACAGAGCAGAAGCTTACATTCTCAGAAGTGAGTTGTATATGTGCAGAATCATATATAACTCACAGGGCAGCTTACATTTCTCAGAAATGAGTTCAATCAATCAAATAACTTATATAGCGCCTAATATCCAAAGTACAAAACAATGTTCAGTGAGTGGCGCTCAGTCAATTAGACAATGCTCTTTGAGAGTTATATATGTTCAGAATCTAGGTTAATGCCTCGGAAGAAAGGAAAGTTAAAAGAAACTAAGAAAACATAATCAAGGAATGATTTTGTCAACTTCAATGCAGCTAATGTAATAGGCTATATTACCTCCTTCCTGCTTTGGGTACATTTATGAGAATTGTTGGAATGCTTCATATTTTGAAGCAATTTGTGACTGAAATTTGAGGCAGAATGCTCTGGAAAACATGATCTTTGCAGTGCCTAGTTAGAGCTTTATTTGGCAATTGATGTTGGCAATATTGCAAAAATTTATAATCACTCAATTGTACATGGAACAGACTTACGTTGTCAATAATGCTTAATTGGAAGGTTTATTTACAAGTTCAATACACCAATGTCTTTCTTTGCATTTTGACAGCATCCAGATGCAGACTCTTTGTACCTAGAAAAGATAGATATCGGGGAGGAGGAACCAAGAACGGTCATCAGTGGTCTAGCAGGAACTGTCCCCCTGGAGGAGATGAGAGACAGGATGGTAGTGATGTTGTGTAACTTAAAACCACAGAAGATGAGAGGCATTGAATCACAGGCAATGGTTATGTGCGCCTGTATGTAAGTATTTAAAACAACAGACTTGTGGCATTTGCTGCATGAATTCTCTTGAAATCAGAAATAAATTTACTTTATTATATTTATGTCATGAGCAAATGTTTGAGATTTTGAGAAAGTCTATTCTTCTTTTGTAAACCAACCTTCAACACATACACTTACATTCCCCATGAAAATTGGTTAAGTTAAATCATAAAGCAATTTGTAAGGGTTAAAGGATTTTCTAATAGCTTGCTTATCATATGGATTTGACTGCTTGAGTAAACCTTTGGTCTAGAAGCATCCCAAAAGATTTCAACACATTAACATTTTTCATTTCAGAGAAGAGCTTAAACTGATAGAGCCCCTCTCTCCCCCGGAAGGGAGCAGTCCAGGGGAGAGAATCTTCGTAGAGGGTTACGAAGGTAAAGACCCCGACGAGGAGTTGAAGCCCAAGAAAAAGGTCTTTGAGAAGATACAGGTAAGAAGAAAGTAAACTAGTAAGGCGTGAAATAAATGGTAAACAATTCAAATTTCATTTTATAAGTGAAGTTATTTAATTACATATGCTTTGGTGAAAGAATTGAGAGGGTGCAAAAGGTATACAAACAAGGAAGATAAGACCCAACTTAATGTTTTATGTTCACATTTTTAATTTACAAATGTACATGAAAATAATACAAACTACAATATCATACAACAATACATAAACTTGATAAAATTCACTTTGATGTTAGACCTGTCAGGCATGGATATAAAATATAAATAAATTCTGGAACAAAGAAAAAGAATATCTTAAACCTGCATAATACCAGTTAACACTTCAAAGAAGAACGTATGTAAGAATACACGTTACGATATGAAAAAAAAATTGAAGAAAATTCAATGGCAACTGATTATATGATAAAACTTTCAAAATTGGAAAATTCTATTTTCTATATTTTTTTCCTCCTTTTTCAGGTGGATTTGAAAACTTCTCAAGATTGTGTGGCTATGTGGAAAGACTCTCCATTAAAAACCAAACTAGGCTTTGTGAAGTCTGCAAGTTTGAAGGGAGCTGCTATACGTTGAACTTGGCAATGCATAGGACATTTTACTTAAAGGGAAGCTATGGTTGTTCAGAGACTTTGCCATTGGTACATGCTTGATTTCTGGATCAGCGATAAATCTTAGGTGAACATGGATTAGGAGTTTTCACCGAGGCAATAGGAGATGTAATCTCCACTTATTAATAATATGAGCATACTTAGTTATGAATGTCCAATAGTAAAATCTCTTTGGATATTGCAGGCTGATCCTGCCTTCGTGGAGACATAGAAAGATCAAGAAAAATAAAATGCTTTTCATCATCTTCAGATCAGATGATTTTTCCAAAAGTGTTGATGCCCTAGTGTCCCTGGAAAAGCTTTCTACAATAGTCTTGGAGAGATGGAGACTTTACGATCTTGAGTTTCATTTAAGTTTTCAGTTGCTAACTGTGGACCATCTATTCCTGCTATGGGAATTTCTTAAAGGTTAACAGTCCAACTTTTGAGAGTGAACTATAACAGGGTTATGACGGTGCTTGTTTTGTCTCATTTTATTTTCTAGAAGGTAGAGGGTGGGAAAAACAGGGCTTCAATGATTGATTGTTCTGTTTTCCTAGAAACAAGTTCTTTAACGTAAAGTAAGTCATAAGAATTTATATAAGTTAGTTAAAAAGATAGCAAGAGGTGACTGGGTAGAAACATGTACAGATATGCCACAAGTTCCTGGTGTAGAATATACACTATTTTGGAAAAGACAATCCCCAGCAATAGCGGGGCAATATTTCGTTTAGTTCATTCAAGTATACGGTAAAATAAATCAACAAAAGCTGCTCAACAGGCAGAATTTAATGGTTTGGAGGTAGCAATTCCAGTTACAATGACTTCTTGAATGGGGTATGACTAATCTGAATAAATCAAATATTGTATGGCACACTGCTATGGCGTATTGAATAGCATACTGCAATACAATATTGGATTACGTATATCCAATTTTACTTGGTCATACAAAGTATGAAGATGTCAAGTTTGAGGGATAAATAAATTTCCTACATATATATACACCAGTTGCTCTCTCATCTCTGTCCTCGTGATTCTTACCTATACTACCATACTTGGAGAGGTTTTAAAACTATTTCGTTTGATGACAAAAGACTTAAACATAATCCGATGGAAGACGTTTGTTTACTTTAATATGACATTAAGGCACATCATTTAACTCTATAATATTAAAGAAGCACACACAACCGTCATCTTTACCATATATGACATGGGTTCTTGTCATGAGAATTCTGTTTGAATAATTCCTCGAAACAGCTAAAGAAACATCTTGCTCCATTCTAGAAACATCTTGTCAGGGAGTTTTTCTTTTGTATCATGTGTGACATTTATCTGCCACTAGCTGGTGAAATATCTACCTTACCCTTTGTTCATAATTCATATATGCATTGTTGATATTAATCAGTGTTGTTGCTGAAAGCTAATATTTTACCACCAACTAAAAGGAAGTAAAATCGAAGGGAATAAACAATCTGAGAAAAATTAACTATATGACATCAACTTTTATACTTCTGTACTAAGGATCTTTTATACTAAGGATCTTGTCTTTGAAGAAACACAAAAGTATTCCTTGGTATTCTGGGAGGTGGGTGAGAAGTTCTATAACTGCCTACTTTCCATTAGTAAAGGTCACTTTCCATTAGTCAAGGTCATATTTGAAATCTATCTTAATGGTAACTGGTAGAAATGTATTTGACTTGTCTTCGTGGAAAGCGTTCACAAATTAAAGTCATTGTCAAAAGCTCCATGTTCATAACAGAATGTCATCATCAGGACCTTTAAACATTCATCAATTTGAAAATTGTCAAGTCCTGAGATGAACGAGTAGCACCGGTATTGACATTTTGCTGTATAGAAACAACTACACTTGTTACATGTTCTATAATGTTACACTAACAAACACACTCAGAGTAATAGTATTAGTGCATTAGGTATGAAGATGACCATAGGTGGAATACACATGCCCAAGCTATTAACAAACTATTAAGATCTATGAAATTACTGCCTTGAAATTCTTTGAGACTCTAAACTTTAAAGGATAATTTTCTTGGTATTCGAACCAGATTCTTTCATAGCCAGACAAGAAGAAGGGTTGCCCCATAGCAATTGCCACAAAAGTGTATATTTCACATTTTCCACTACGTTTTGTAATGAATCCAATGTACCTTATGGGAAGAACTAAATGTGACACAACAAATCGTCCAATCACTCTCTCTTCATAACTGCAACATGCAAAATTAACTAAAACCTGAAGTCGGCCACTCCACAAATTACATTGGTTAATATTCCCTTCTGCAGCAGTAAATAATGTCAAATTTTGATAAATCTTTAATTTAAGCACAACCAAATCTCTGACTCCACCCCACCCACTTGCCACACTAACTCCACACCACCTCCTTGCAACTACTACTAAATATTCTATAGCACCAACTGTAGCCACCACCACAGAAACCAAATGCATAACAAGACTGGTGCTCAGAGAACTGTATCAGATCCAGCATTCATTCAGTGGACATCTACACATACTTCAAGCGGGCAACAAGCTTGCGAAGATCCAAATCTGTTTGAAGGATTTCCATATCACTCTTGCTAGTGGGAGACTGAGGAGAAAAGAGCATTGTTTTCTCATTAGAGATGCATGTTGGTATAAAATGTATAAGATTTCGCTGTTCATTCCATTTAAAAAAAAAAGTCTAGCTTTCTTTCTGTCAAATCCAGCAACTTTCTCCATAACATAAACTGAAGGTTTAAATTCTGATAAGCGCAAATGTAAGAAACTAATTGATTGCAATTGAGAACACTTGTCCATAATATGACAATACTGAACCTGCAGCAGCATATATAACTCTTGCATTCACAAACTAAAGAACTGATCAACCACTCCAGGAATCCTCACCACATATCCAAATGGCCAAACTAACACAAGTTTATATTACACAACAGTGTGCGGAGGTGTTATTCAATGTACAGCGATTAAACTGCATTATCTTTTGATGAATAGTACAGTGAGGCTGATCGCCTGTGTACTGAAATTTGTCGTTCAAGAAAAATCATCTTATCCGTCAAGCATACATCAATTTTAACCAATAATTGTTTCATTTGTTGTTTGCTTTCATTTTCTCTCCAGTGCTTTGAGCTGGTGGATATGCGCGTGTTATAAATCACCATTATTATTATTAGAATGAATGGTAGTAGCCAGAGATTTTACTGTAACTACAAAATCAACAATTTTACTGCAAACTAAATGTCAGGTATATCAGAAGTGCTGACTTCAGATAAGATGTTTTGGAGAGAGTTTGGCTAAAAAGTCATGTGGGCAGCTTCCTGGAACAAAGACGAACTTTGACCTCGACTAAATCCACTGCAATTTTGTACACTTCTCAGATGATCCAACACACAAAGTAAAATGTTCATCCTTGAGTTATCATGTATAAAACAATTTCAATGTTTGATCTTTCCTGACCAAAATTGACCTGTGAACTCTATTGAACAATTTACAAAGGTTTTATTCAGCATAATAAAAAAAACACAAGTTCCTGTTAGGAGTTACATCAGTTACAAGATTTTTCCTTTTTGACCTCTGCTGACTTAAATATGACCCATACCAAACAACAAAGGCTTCTTGAAGTCTTAACACTGGATCAAAGTGAGGTACCATCAATACAACAAATGGTCACAAATACACTTTCACACAGAGACATAACATGACTACAAAGGTCCCTTTCCTGATAGACAAATGAATATGTGAAGTTAATGAAAAGCTTACCTGTTGGGAAGATGACTCCTTGGGTTTGGTTTTCCTCTTTGCAGAAGGCCAGGGCCTAATCTCCTCTGTTTCTTGACGACTCCTCTTGACACCCCTCTCAGAAGTATGGTGACCGGTTCTTTTTCTACCAATGATGCTCGAGACTGGAGGAATGACACCTTGTACTGATCCAATCTCTGTATTCCTATCACTCTGTCTCTCGTTCTGCATGCTGGAATGGGTTCTCGCACTCTTTAGATGCCCCTTTGAAGTCTGATGTTTGGTAATGCCTTTTAATGATGGTTCCATTTTATTTTGATGAAGCCTGTAATCTGGTGACATCTGATATGATTCCTCTTCTCTGCTGTTTCTTCTTCTTCCATCACCGTCCCTGATTTCTTGAGATTCGTCACAACTGGATCGGTTCCTGCTGTGTTCATTGGACCTGGAATGCCGATGCCTCTGATCGTGTGTAAATCTCTCGCCATGTGATTGCTTTCGATCTGATCTTTCCCTTCCTGAGGGTTCTGAATAAGTTGATGCCTTTGGTTGTGAATGGTGATGCCCTTGATCTGCCTGTGATGATTGATGTATTAAATCATGTCTATCGTATCGAACACTTTCAACTTTGTCACTTGTCAAGTGTCTTACATGTCTGCTGTCCGTCTCTTCCAAAGAGCTACGATTGGAATAAATGTTTCCTTCATTCCTTGGTCTTTCCTCCCTCCCTCTCACTCTATGATTCCTTCCAGGAGTATAATGCCTTTCTGATGGTAGAGAATGTTTCCTATCAAATTTATAGTTGGAATTGTAATCTTGTGGAGGAGATGCGGTGGTTTGATGCCAGTTGTCTGACCTGGCATGTTCTCTCTGGAAATTTGTACCTTCTCTTGAACCTGTAATATTTTCCTGGTGTGACTGAATCTTTGAATTTCTTAAGGCACCATCAAATTTATTTCTTGGCAAAACATTACCACTCTCACTGTCTGATGAGTTCCCCCCAGACATGGTTTCATCTCTTCTTGGTTTGGTTGGATAACTTTTCATGCCTTCATCTTCATCTGATGCATTCTCCACCATCTGACCATGATCCAGAGAATGTCCTCCTGAATCTTGATAACTCTCATCTGATAAGTAAGCCCAATTATTATTTTCACTTCCTTTGTAAAGCAGTTTCTCCCTTTGTAAATGATGCCTATCATTCCCTATATGCTTCCTGGCCTCTTGGTATCCCCCTTCCATTGAGAATCTTCCAGAGTCTTGAGGAATCATGCTACCTCTGAGGTCATCTTCATCGTATGAATATCTTCTCCTAGGAGTGCGATGTCCCTCATCCAATGACTGCCTCTTCCTCGATGAATCTCTTCGATGCCTCACATTCTCTCCTGGATTCGTAACAGATTCGTGAACATTGTTCCTTCTCACCTGTAACTGATCTTCACCAGTCCAGTGTTCCTTTCTTGTTAGTAGCCTTTCTCTCGATGACTGCATGTTAGGGATATCCAACTTATGAGGGTAATCTAAACGAGGAGATTCAGCCTGTTGTTCTAAGGAATGCCTCTTGGAAGTCTTCAACATATGCTCACCAGTTTGGACTTCTTTATAATCTTGTCCTTCCTTGGGCTGAGAGCTTTGTCCATTATTCCAAGAAACATCTGACTGGTTATTACTCTTCCTTGGGTTGGCCTTTCCATGAGTATTTGACATCATCAACCTTTCAGCAGATGATTGACTAGCATAATTCTGTTTCTTGTAATGGACTCCTCGAGTTCTACTGCAAGAATCTTCAGCCATGGTGTGTATGGGAGAAATACGTGTCACAGAGATGGGACTCGACATACTCGATTCTGACAAAGGTCTGTCCTCTCTACCACTTTCATCTGAATTTCCACAAGTATTGGACTCCCTCCTTCTTTCTTCCTTTTCTTCATCCCAACTGAGATTCAAAGGATCTTTCTCCATCCTAGAAATCGGCCAAGGTTCTCTGTCGGACGTATGATGTCCATATCTACCGGAATCCTCAACATGATGCCTCGTATCTTCATAATCCTTATCCATAAAGTCCACTTCAGCTTGCGCCTGCTCACTAGTGAATGTTGGACTTTGATGTGAACTAAGCTGAGACGTGGAAGCTTTTGAAAAACTTTGGAAGCCACGGCGATTATTGTACTCAGGTTGCTCTTCTTCCAATCTTCTCCTGTCTCTGGACTTTGATCTCACATTTCTGACATTCCTTGTAGAGTCGGTGACATTGGAAGATATTAACCTGTGATCTTGGGTGGTTTCATAGTAATCCTTGCCATCGTGCACATATTTTTGCCTGACATCTTTTCTCCCAGAGTTGAATTTACCTCTTGTGGGAATGTCTACATCTTCTTGGGATCTATTTCTTGTCTCCTCCATCATCCTATCACTTTGCAAACCTCTACTCTCTTGTACCGTCCTTTCGTCACTTTGGTGGTCATTCTGATTCTCTTTGACACTTGCTGGATTTAACCTTTGAATGACATCTTCCTGACTAACATTACCTTCCTCCAGTCCACCAACACTCTCATTATTGTTGTTCTTTCTTCTCATGGAAATCTGCTTCTTTCTTTCTTTCTCAGAGGTAGTTTTCATCGTTTCTCTGCTTCTATCTTTGTCATCTTTACCAGACTGTGACTTTTTGCAAGTTTCAGAGTTACTCCCATCTATCCTAGATGCATCTTGCTGAATTCCTTCCTCTCTTGTACCAGATCCTTTTCTGAGATCTGAACCTGTGGGACGACTGTCTTCCTTCCCTCTGTATCGATTGCCTTGCTTGATGGAATTGGGTGGTGGCATTTCTTGGCCTCCTGGACCTTTGTCAACCATCTCCCTATTGGTTCCCTGAGGCACTCTACTCCCATACTTCAATTTTCTTTCTTGGTCATCCTGATTACTAGTAGCTGCATTAGACTTCCTTCTGGAAATGATATGATCACCACATTGTCCTTTCTTCTCTGCAGATGTTCTGATTTCAACATCGTTCTCCCCTCCATTCTTGCCACGTTGCTCTTGGTGGTTCTCTTTTAAGCGAGTTCTCATCCGCCTCTCCAACTTTTGTTGTTTTTCTTTGTCCATGACATAATGAAGTTTCCTCTTCTGGGATTGGAGATCTTTTTCCCCATTTCCCTCCTTATTGCACTTTTGAGACCCCTGATCACTTTCCGTAGAAACTCCAACCTCACTTTCATTTACAGAACTTGAAGTATGATCTTGTCTGTAGGCATCACCTCTCCTTTCCTCCTGGTTGGTACTCTCCCTGCCTTGAGAATCTCTCTCTTTCAAAAGGCCTCTCTCGCCACTTACTCTCTCTTTCTCATTAGAGTTGAAACTATTTGGAAGGGATTCAAGACTGGACTTGTCCCCATTTGGATGTTGCTGTTGTGTATGCGAGGAGTCAGACCCTTTTTGCCTTGTCTTTCTCACATCAGCTTCATTTGGTCTTTTATGGTTTGGTTGATTCCCTCCAACATTTTCTACATGACAATCCCTTGACATTTCACCTTCATCAGTGAAGACTTTCCGGACACACTTGTTACCTTTGGCATACCTAGTTTGTGATTGTAATGCAGCATTCTTCCATGGACTCACTTTCTCTTTCACATTCCTATCCTCGACATTTACCTGGTACTCGGAACCAGCAAATCTTTTCAGTTTGTCTGCAATGACCTTTTCAAGCGGTGAATATTTCTTTGCCTCCTTTAATGTACTCTTTACACCATCCTTTGGTATATCCTTCTGAGGGGTCATCGTGATAGCTTTGAAAATAAAATCAATGTCCTGGGTGGATGCATCTAGGAGGGATCTCTCCAATTCCTCATTCATTAGCGTAGTAACTCCTTGTTGATCTAAATTCAAGTGGTTACCTGCAGCATTACTTTTAACATTTACAGTTGCTACTGATTCGGGAGCCATACTGACTGATTTTGAAAAAGTCCTAGTTTCAGAAGATTCACTGATGGCTTTTGACAAAGGAGGGACTTGTGAGGTGGTTGACTTAACTTGAACATCGCTGGTAGATGTCATAGCTTCCATGACCTGTAGCTGTTTTACTTCATGAAGATTGGCCCGATTTGATTGTATTACAACAGGCTCACCTGGTCCTTGCTGCTGTGCTATTGTATTTGTGTTTGTATTCTGGACAACACCCAATGAAAGCAAACTATCAGCTGCTTGTAACATAATGACCTGTGAGTTATTGGCCCAGTCCATCGGTCCATCGGACACAATCGCTTGTATGTTCCCGTTCTCTGAATTCCCAGCTAAACAATTGATAATGCTTATGTGTCCTGAGCTGTTGTCAACAGCACTAACACCTTGTAAAACTGTCGATTGTCTCACCATGGGTGGCAGCGTCGTGCATTGTGATCCTGCTATACTGTAACTGTTCTTTAGAAGTAATTGCTGCTGGCTGGAAGTAAGAGCAAAACTGGCTGGGTTTGTGGCTAGAGCAGTTGCGATTTGAATGTACTGTGGTGGTGGTGTAGCAGCAGCTTGACTGTTATTTAAATATAAGGCTGTAGTGCCAGTCACATTTGTCTTACTAGCAGTGTCTGTGGAAGTAGTTCCATGGGAAGATTCTGAACTCATAACTGAGGAAACGATTCCATCACTACTGGTGTCTGTCGAGACCTTGTCGCCAGTCTGTTTGCTGGCAATGTTCTTACTCAAATCTGCTTTACTTTGTTGAGAATGATGTAAGTTTCCATTACCTCCGTCATTACTGGAGACTTTTTCGGGAGGCTGGAGATTAAGAAGCTCTTCCTTTCTGACAGATTCAAGCTGGATCACACCGATTGGTTTACCAGCCGGTGTTAACACGGTCACCTTACCGTTGGAACTTTTGCTCTGTGTGGTTGTAATCTCTGAGTTCTGCCTGGTGGATAACACTGAAGATGTGGTGCTTGTCAACGTTGCCACTGTCATACATTCAGCAAGTAATTTAGATTTTGTGGAGAGCACGTTACTCGTCTCAAAGGGGTCAGGAAGGCATTCAGTGAGAGGTGATGCTGTTGACACGGTTACATTCAGAGCAACTGGACTAAGTCCATTTAATCCACCTCCTGATATGTGGTCAGGCATTGAAGCTAACAACTTCTTAGCATATTCATTTGCAGCCTGGAGGCCACAATCAGTGGTCATCATATGAGGTTCTGAGGATGGAGTCCTCGGGGTAATGTTGCACTGTTCATCCTCATCCTCATCCTCATCATCGACGGTTGAGTTAGGAGAGTTAGCTGAGGTCTGCTGTTTCTTGGCTTCTAGACGCTGGCTGCGTCTCGTACCTTGCGATTCTAATATGAAAAAGAAAGACAAAATAAAATAAAACTGTTAGCAAACTGCTTATCCACTAGAGAGCCTGTCTAATAGAATGTGTAAAAGTAAGTTGGCCTGACGTTTCGATCCTAGCAGGATCTTCTTCAGAGGCTGTCACTTGTCATTTAGCCTCTGAAGAAGATCCTGCAAGGATCGAAACATCAGGCCAACTTTAATACTTTTACACATGAAAAAGAAAGATTAGAAGTTTTAAATGCGAGAAACTTACTGTAGACCTAGCATTTTAATGGAAACACTGTGTCTTTCAATTAGTCTATAAAGTCCGATTCAAGATATGATTTGCTGTCTGATTCAATGTAACACGAACGTGTGACAGTGCTTACCAGAATGTGAACAAGTACAGTGAACTGACATATTGAAGCGCAAGGTGACTGACTAGTTCAAAGTTCCACTACTAGTGCAGTTTAATCAAATGAAAAATATGATTTAGAAAACACAAGTAGAGTTGCATAAAACAGTTCTTTCACTTGAAATTTCAGATTTCTTCAAAAAATAGAATCAAACTAGTATATATATTACACATGATCAAATTATGGTACTACCATGTTACTAAAACTCATTCATAGGAACAACTTGTCCAGTTTCATAGAATTAGAAAGGACAAATATGACAGCACCACTCATCAGTGGAGAGCCCCATTGACATATCATATATGATCCGACCAAACATCTTATCAGACGAACTAACACCAGTGTTGGTTCCCAAACAAACATCCAAAATGAGTGAACAGTTTGCTGAATGCAAAGGCACACTGTAATGATGGCTCTAATGGTCATATGGTCACCGGATAATGCATGGTCTAACAGGCAAAAGGCCTCCCACCCTCATGGGCTCATTGTAACAGGTGCAAATCTCTATAACAGAGGCATATGTTCACCCTGGACTGATCCCTCTAATGGATATATCATCTAGTCTTATGTGATGTACACCATATTTCTAAAAGCTTACTGAATTCATAATATATAACATTATCCTACCTTTGTTTCGTTCCCTCCTTCTCCTTGATTTTTTTCCATCTTTCCCTCCATCACCGTCTGTTTTCTTCAAAACTACAAAACATGAGTTTGACCTTTGACCTTTGCCATTCTCTTCTCCTTCCACTGCTTCCTGCTCTGCGTTATGCATATTCATATTGTGATCTGCATTTGAGGTAGGTTCAGAGTCTTCTTGTCCATTACCGGACGAGTTGTGTGATTTTTCACGAATGTCTTCACTTTGATGATCTGTAAGGGAATCTATGCCCATCGGCGTATTAACTTTGCATTTTGTTGTTTCACCTTCATCACACACAGCAGCAGGGGTGCGCTGTTGAGTGTCCCCGGAACTCATTGCTTTCATTCTCTCATTTTCACTGGAAGAATTATCCACCATCACCACATCCTCTGACTGAGGTAAAGAAGAATGACTTTCAGCATCTGATTCAACAACTTCTGTGACAGCCATTTCATCTTCATTAACATCCATTGTTTCATCCTCCTCTGCTTCATCGTTAATATGCTGTGAAGTCCTTTTCTTGGGATTTGTCCTTACATCATCAACATTTAATGCCTCATTTCTCCCTTCTCCATTAATAGCACCTCCTTTCTCAGCTAAATTGTCGCTCGGAATTTCAGAAGCCGTTTCATAGCTTTGATTTTCACCCTCCTTCTCTGCCACTCCCACGTCCTGGCTTCTTTTTATACCTTCATCTCTTGAGTTTGATGTGAACAAATCTCTTACGACTATGTGAGAGATTTCACTATTTACTCTCCTGTCCAAAACTTCAATACTTTCTCTCTCCTGGGAGTTCTTCGTTTGCAATGCCCTTTCCTTCTCCTCCTGCATAAATTTTGCCCTATCCAAATTGAACAGGGAAAAGAGTGAATCGAATGCAGGATCCGAACATGTCATCTCAATGGCTTCATCTACCGCCCTCTTGTCAACTGCTGATTTCTCCTGAGCAATCATCCGTGCTGAAGATTGACCAGATGTATTCTGTGATTCCAGCCTCCCAGACACAGACTCTCTGTAGACATAAACCAGAAAACAAAAATGTTTAGCGGTTCCGATGCCCAAAGATATTCATAGTGTGGTGAGCCGTACATGTTATATTCATGAACTTGTTTATTTGTATTCTAGCATATTTACTTGTATTCCAGAATATTGACTTGTATTCTAGCATATTTACTTGTATTCCAGCATATTGACTTGTATGCCAGCATATTGACTTGTATTCTATCATATCTATTTGTATTCTAGTATATTAACTTGTACTCGACCTGTGGATTGGGTACTCGTACTTGCGCCTTTGAATATGGTATAGGAACTAGTGCACAGATAATTACACATGCTCTTTCTTAGAGCCTTGTACTGGTAAAATTGTTCTCATACTGAGGAAAGTTCTACTTGTACATGCACTCATGCCATTGTACTCGTACTACTATAAGTCTGTTTGACTGCCACACAGTGTCATCAAAGAAAAATGCTGGCTTCTCTATCATTAAGACACAGACTTTCTAAAGAATCTACATTACAGAACCATGTTTTACCATATATCATTTGAGATAGTACATACAGTTACACTGAATTCTGATACATACTGAACGATAGTAACATGTTCAATGACGAAACATGAACCTTGAGAAGCAGTTGCAACAAGCCTTCAACTCACAAAATTAAACTTTCTCTTACATTAGCTAGCAAAAAGCTAACCAGCCTTTGACAATTCGAGCTAGACAGTCTTTCATAACATTTTTCACATCACACATTCGTGGACTATCCAGCAGATATCACAATGTGAAAGGATAATACAGTCTACTCACGCAGCAGGTCGAACTTTGTTTATAGTGCCCGCTAATTTTTCAGAAATTGTTGCATCAGACAAGAGACTCTCCAATATCTGCGGGAACTCCACAAGTTCTTCGGGAAGGAGAGGAACGTCCAAAGAGGGCGGCAGATTTAAAGGTGTGTTGTTATCTTGGATTCTCTTTTTCCTTGGTGTTACACTGCAAAAGGAAGAAAAGAGCAAATTGTTCAAAGTCTCGGAAGAAACTTATATGGACTTATATGGAAAAATATACATATATATATGTACACAATATAAACGAGCCATGTTTTACAACTTCACATGTAATCCAATGGAATGACTGGGACACAAAAACATTCCTTACATTTTAGATAAGTACATTTGCTTGCAGTTCAAGCAGTGATCATTAACACCTTTAACACTTTGAAAACACTATCCACCATAGAAAGAATTGATACTTACATGATATTTACAGACCTCTGAATTTTGCATAAATGAAGCATTTAAATAGAATAATATTCCTGTGACTGAAGGTGATTGCTTAATGAACTTGCTTGAAACTTACTGCTTATTTGGGTTAAACCCACATTCTCATAGCACTTGGTATGGGGAAGAGACATGAATTTTTCAATGATATTTTGTGAATGCATCTGGCAACAGTAGAGTGACTGATGTCACCGTGGCAATCAAGCTGTAAATGTTTCTGATTTTTCTTCGTAATTCATGTATCCACAGAGGATGATAACATGAATTTTTTTGAATTTCTAAATATAGGGCACATTAACAGCTAATCTTTCATTCCAAACTCATCACGTTTCAAGGATGAATGGACAGGCAGATTTTAAATAGCAAAAGTAACATTTGTGAACCACAACTGCAATGATGAAATCACAGACCACCTATTGTATGCCAGTCCATGTATAAAGCTAGGCCTAGGTTGCATTACATCAACCATATCTCAAGTTAGGGACAAGATAATGAGATGGGGCTTTCAACTAACTGTGAGGAATATTTTGCTTCTTGATATTAGTGTTTAACACATTGTCTGTCATTGGACTATCCCTTTAAAGCTGTATTTTGCCTTGAGTTGTAGCCTTATCATCATACAATGTATTATTGATACATAATTGGAAATCCCTCAATCTAACTAAGAGATCTAAATGTAGCTACAAACATCTGTTTACTCCTAATTGAAGAGATATCAACTGTTCATCCGAAACAGATATTTCTTGTCAAACTTTCAAAATTTTCCTTAGTCTCCTTTTTCCTATGGTGATTTTGGTGGACTAAAGAAAAAGATTGGTTTCATGTACATTCTCTTTTCCCTTTAACAATCCATGAGTCACATGTTACCTTTTTCTCTTGGGTGATATCACAGGGTTACTACAGGTTGTAGGTTGAGTGCTTGAATGTGACAGCTGACTTCTAGTCTCTTGAGAAGCTGCAGACAAGTAATAAGCATAACACACAAGTTGACAAAACAGAAACTAGCCAAAGCTATGAGAAGAGAAAATCATGAAACTATGAGTGCATGATAGTTGATAACTGGACGCAATAAGATCTCTATCATACAATAAAGTACCAACTTTATTGTATAATGGTACAGACAATCATATGCTCAGTTAGATTGCCCAACCATGGTGTCAAATAGATGTCAAGGTTTGAAGAACTCATATCCTCTGGGAAATTTCACTACCATGGTGTCAAATGGTGTAGACACTACCATGTCAAATGGTGTGCATGGTGTAGACACTCATATCTTCTGGGACAATGCACTTCCATGGTGTCAAATGCTGGCAATGGTGTAGACACTCACTTCCTCAGTGCCATTGTACTACCATGGTGTCAAATGGTGCCACTGGTGTAGACACTCATATCTTCTGGGACATTGCACTACCATGGTGTATAAATAGTGTCAATGGTGCAGACATCACATTCTCCATTAAATTTCTGTTGATTCTGGTTTGCAAATTTTGAAATTTTGAAAAAGAACTTTGTTCAACATGGCTGCACTGCAGTGACTATGAATGGGGTGCCTTCACCTTCCTCAGTTTTTGATAAAGTGGTCAGTTGCTGAGGTACACTCCCGTCCATTGGACTGACATTAAGTGGATGTCACTGCAGCCTTAATGAATGTGTCATTTTCAGGCCTGCCTCATAAGCTTTCTAACAGTCATTGGAACTTGATATTAGCAGGGTTTACAGGTTATGGACAAGGTTTCCAATGACCTTCTGTTGCCTTCCTGAACCTTTGGTAAACTAAAAATTACAAATAGAGCATTATCGAGACTCTGTAGCTCTGCCACCACGAGCCAACAAAATTAATATAACCCGATTCCACTTTCCATCACACACACTCCTTTAACACTCACATAACAGCACATTACTGTGTTCCAACTGCAAAGAAGAATTTCTGCAAGCTCAACAAGGGTTTCTGGAGAACTGTTTATTATTTACATGATTGATTAATGTGTGAAACTGTTGGAAAGTAAACATGGTTGTATCATGTTACTAACAATATGAAACCACTAGCTAAAGTGATGAATATTTTGCTAAATATCACTGACATTTCTGACTTACAAGTGGAAGACACATTTGCTTGAGATATGTTCTGGCTGTTCATTCGTCTCCTCTGCATTTGTGTCAGACGTAGTGAGTTCAAGGTGTGGCGAGCTCTCGCTGGTTGAAGAACAAGACATGAAATGAGACTATTGAAACACTCAATATCATAAGAGAGCTTAAGTATAATTGTACTTCAACTAAAGTGGTAACAACTTTTTATTGCTAAAAATAAAAAGAATGACAACAACAACAGACTGCATAATTTACAAATGTGGGAACAAAAGCCAAACAAATGAAAGACATGGTGATAAAATAACAGATTTCGTGTGCATTTTCAACAGAGTTTACTACATTTGGTAAGAGTGTTTCAAATTTCCTCTTAGTCACACTCAGTTCATACTAAACTACTGTTGCTGATTCAAAATGGCTGACTTCAAAAATCGGCAGTAAAATCAGGCAATTAATGGTGGTTTTGTTTTTTTTTAATTTCTATAAATCTACTTTACACCTGCTTGGATAATTTCTATGAGTTAACTGGTAGGGCCTTATCATTGCCTAACATACAAAAGCCATATGAGCTGCTATCCTAGAATACAGAGCCAGTGTAAGTAGATTTTCAATGTTGTTTCCACAGTTGGGAGTAATTAGTAGGTAATTTAGCTGGATAACTACTTAACCCCACCAGCGATCAAACAACATGTTTGCATCATGGAGGTGAGTGCAAGGAGGGGAAGGGGGGTGGTAAGGTTACGTTTTGAAAATGATCCATTCACATTGCATCAGTGACCATTCACATTGCATCAGTGACATCTATCATAGATGTGTACAATTATAATACCCAAACTAAGAGTCATCACCAGAGCTTTTCCTGACTCGGGTTGAGTCCTTGACTGGAGTCACTATATTATCTTTCTTTTCGGGGGGTTAGGGTGTGGGGGGAAGGGGGTAAGGTTCACAAATATCTTTGAACCACTTCCATCTCATTACAACACAGCTGAACCTGCTAAAGCTGTCTCTCATGCACTCTCATGCATTGCTCTTACTACATGTTTTCACATTCACCAGCTCTTCCTCATCATTATCTTTACGGGTATGTCAAACATTTTCTGTGTGGATATTGTTTCGGCCTTCCAATAACATAGTGCTTTGACATGTGTAGATTGCTATGAAGCATTATTCCATTAGTTGTCCATTTCATGAAGCGGAGGATACAATCGAAGGAGGAACTGAGCAGCCACATGAACTTGCTGTGTACATGTTGCTGTGTAAATAATGCTGTAAACAGATTTGCCAGCTTCATATTTGTCACTGCCAAATAATTTCTGATTTATAGACATCTTAGTTTGACCAACTTGTCAGAAATGTTACCAGGTTTGGTCAAAACACGGCAAAATACTCAACCAAACTTGTATGGCTATATTATAGTAGTTTCCTATGGCTTAAATATAGTTTGAAATGAGTGTGTCCACCAACCATTTTGTCCTTCATTATAGCCATCTTTGTTTTGATATGGAGGATTCCCTCTTCTGTAAACAAAAAAAATACAAGAAAAGACTATTGTAAAGGATTGAAAATTGAAATTTGACGACTATGTTGCATTATTAGATTACAAACTTACTAAATTGCAACCTAGTAAGTAATACACTGTACTAAGTGAACACTTTGGCATGTACATGCTTCAGCAAGATGAG
Organism: Apostichopus japonicus; assembly: GCF_037975245.1. Lineage (NCBI taxonomy): Eukaryota > Metazoa > Echinodermata > Holothuroidea > Aspidochirotida > Stichopodidae > Apostichopus > Apostichopus japonicus. Next base: position 8,730,617 of record NC_092581.1, read on the forward strand.
AAGAAAGACTTTCAAATAAAACTCTTCAGCTTTTCCTTTGACAGATCCATGTTTCATTCTTGCTTTATCTTATGGAACATCAAAAAACAAATTGAAAGAAACAACCATGTTAGGCTAGTATAAAATGAAAGAGCCTAACAACATGATACATTTATGTTGTAAATATTGATCCTGACTCATGGTAATGGTAATATCTGACAATGTGAAGTGATTAAACTTAGCTGGCAGTGATTATTAGAAAAGATAATAGGCTTGAAATATCAATATTAGGGTCCCTGGTTCTTTTAAAGTTACGGATCAGATGACAAGGTAATACAGTCAGGGATGTGCCCAGGATTTCTGATTTTTGAAGGTGCTCAGATGCCAATGCATGCAGTTGTGTAGCTTTTTAAGCACATACACTAGTTTTGCTAACAATTTACATTTTTTTTTTAGTGAAATATATCACGTACCTGGTAAAAGAGATTTAACAAGGGACCGATTGAGAGCCGTAAGTAATGTTTCTCGCATGTAGAACTGATGCATTATTAGTCTGTATGATTCTGGCATAGGCTAGGCCAAATTTATGTTGAATATATTGTTAGTAATGTCGGGATTTTAGATGAATATAGTGCTGGGCGGGATTCACGATATATAAGACAGTGCTGGGCGGTAATTTTTAGTGCTGGGCGGAGCCACCCAGTGCCGCCCAGCGTGGGCACATCCCTGACAGTAATTAATGGGGAGGAAATGGGGACGTAATTAATGGGGAGGTCAAAGCATAGTCAGAGATGACAGTTATATGCAACTTTTATTCACCTATCAAATTACAACTCCTTGGCTTCTCAGCAGGAGGATTCCAAAAGTGTGATTGCATAAACAATTGGTTTGGACATTCCCCAGTAGGAAACTCATATACAAAGGTTATGTGCAAAAACAGGATTTCAAACAGACTATCAGCAGATGATACCATTAAAAATTAAGCATTGTACATTTATGTTTCCCCAATTGTCACAGCTGAATAAAACATGACACCTCAAGCCACTCAATACAGCCGGGGAGACACAAATGAAATTAATCCCAACATAAGTCGGGAATGGAATGACAAAGACACAGTAGACTGCATGACTTCTTATTTCTGTTTTTAACAAAAAAGACAAAACACCTGCAGTGACTACCAATACTTTCCAGCTACGAAACATTGAACAGAAATGAAGACACAACATGTAACTTTACATTAATCTAGCGAGACCAAAATAACCCACCATGACTTTGAATCCTAACCACCACTTCTTCCAAGTTACAAGCCCAATGCTGATCCCCGTCATTAACTGCTGAAGTGCATTTAAATTTTTAGCGAGGGATTCAATGAGAAAGTAAAAAGATGCCTGATTAACTTACAAGTATTCATACTTGAGTTGGGCAACTACAGCATCAAGTTTCTTCCAAAGCTGAATAACGAATGGTGTGACCATTTTTTTTTTACCTGTATGAAAATTAAAACAGAAAAGACATTCATGATCAAAATGATAGGTACAGATTTAAACACCCATACTGTTATTTACTGAGGTCGCTGATCTCATACTCTTCAAATTAAGGAAAGTTGTTACCACTTTAGACAAATTTGCCAACTTTGCATGACTTTTGCATATTTTCCCCCTCCCCCTCTTCCTGATTTTCTCAACAACTGCTAAATGCAAACTTATAAGTATTTGCTGGCATGTGGCACTTGACAGTTTCCTTTGTCATTTTTGGGGGCAAGTTGCTAGGTTTTTAGTATTTCCTTCTACATTTGATGCCAAACGATGCAAATCTTTGAGGTCAGATATTTGTGATATACATTGACAACCGTTTTCAAAGCTTTCACAGAAATGACTGATTCTTAAATGTCAAGCAATTATTGCAGGGAATAATTTATCTGGTATTGCATCACGAAACACTCTGTAAACTGCTATATAAGTGCAAAGATGTACAGCAGTTTTTGATACAAAGCTACCATAGTATTTTGTACGGAAACGTTCTGAGCCTTCAAAATTGATATACAAAATTCAATCACTAAATTTATTTTCTGTATTTGCCAACGATAAATTTATCAATCGATCAAAAACTCAACAATCTGGTAGCTTACCTTCCTGCATGAATGTAGTATGCTCCTCTATGATAGTTTCAATATCTTTGGCCTGAGGAGGCTAAATGAAGAAATAATATAAAATCATATTTAGAGTTGGTATACTGAATCATTGGAAAAAATACTCATTCAAAAACTGGAATCACATCTCAAATGGGAAACATTGTTATTCATCTTGACTTATAGAACAAGACATCATATATGTCAACAGGTATGCTAACAGTCATGGATAACATTGAACACATTACACAACAGCTGCTGTGTCATAGTCTGAACATAAACAAGAAAATTGAACAATCTTATGGAAAAACTCATGAATGGTGCTCAGATAGCAAACAAAGAGAGCAAGATAAACCAACAAACCATTCTTTGAATGTCAAACATCTAATATGCAAATAAGTTAATGAATAAATGAAAGCCCACAAAGTCAACACTTTACTACCAAGTGACCTAGCAGATAATCCAAATTTTACTCCACATAAAACACATACAGAAATCGTACTCTGGCATGCAGTCTGAAAACAAGTAGGAAACACAAGTATAAAGTTATATACAATTTTCAATTTTACTAACAACACCGAAAAGAATACAGAACATGATACCACACAGTACGCTAACTAACAGAGCAGACGAACCACTACTACAAATAGGAAAGTATGCACAGGTGTTTGACTAAAAATATCTTGAGTACTAGTTCGAGTACAATGCTACCAGTTCACAAAATTTGCTTTCTCCAAGTAAGAGCACAAAAAGGCAATTTTTTTTAGAATGCGAGTACAGAGTAGGTTAGGTACAAGTCTGATACATGGTATAACCACTGACACAATAGTTCATAATCAGTATGTTGGCAAGTAGTTGCAAATTTATGAATGATGACAGCTACAATGCAACTGTTAAACCTCCCGCCCCCCCCAAAAAAAAAACAAAAAAAAAAATCCACAAAACAGGCTGAATTTTATTTAACCCTTACCAAAATAGGGCATGATGGATTGTCTCTGATCTCCTTCAAGTGGGGGCTCTCTTCAAGAAACTTTTGGCTGGTGCCCTGCAAGTTGTTGTCCTTTAAATATGCTAAACAGAAATAGAAAAACAATTGATCCTTTGCTCTGTAATCATGGCAAGCATATAAACAAACATTGATCTTTGATGGATGCAATAATTCAGCAGCATCATTTACCTGATTATTAACCTATGAAGACACAACAGCAGATACAGAGGATTGCAAAGTTTGCAGTCTCTGTGTACTAAGCCATAGTTCCAAATATCTACAGTCGATACTTTGATTGGTTACTAAATGTTGTGTAAAGTCAGATTGAGTTGACTCGGTTGCAAAACAGCATTATGATTTATGAACCCAAAACTGTCTACAGTCTTGAACAAAGATACATCTCATGATTATTGGCCAATTAGATTATAAATCACAGTATACCCTTGTCTAGTCTGTAGTATCAATGCTTAACATGTTGGCTGAAAGTCTCAGTGGATATGACGGTGGTCTGTAGAAAACAGCTCAAAAACTTTTTTGCCCTCTTATTTTAAACTATAATCCTAGCATTTGTACAGTTCTAGCTATATCTTTAATTCAAGAGGGTGTTTGACACAACCTTAAGTTTGGTATGTTGTAAACCCTTAAAAACCATAGCTGCCAGCCCAGGTTGTATTTTTTCATACCACTTTTAGTTTTTGAGAAACAGCTGAGGTCCATCAATTAAAGTGACTGGAATATATAGTCTAACACACAGATCATTTGGTCACGTTTTCTGATGCAACCCAAAACGTCACTGGGAAAACATACTGTATGACATTCATGGCATCTGATGACATGGGTATAATTTTTGAGGAACTTTTCAATGACGAATGGTGTTGATTGTAATCAGTTGTTCTGTTGGCTGCATGATGCTAAAAGAACAAACTTTGGTTGAGTTACCAGGATTGGTAAAACAATGGATTGACATAATTAAAACATTTAGGCTTGCACTAACGAGCAGGCATTATCACAAATTTAGCCTTAAAAGAAAATGCCATAGATTAAGCATATATTCTAATGGTGAATATCTTGAAAGGGGTATAGCTATATACTGTATGAACATTATCAGCACTCATATCTTCCTTTTTCTCAGACTATGATATTTCAAGATGAGAATACTGCCTAAAGTCAGTCTTTCAGGGAGTAAAGAATGTCTCATGCCTCAATATATTCCTTTACAGTTAAATACTACTGTTACATACCAAGAACAAGTCTTGCTACATCTGACGGGAGGAGTTTTGCCATTTTTGTCTTATTAGGCAGGATGGGAGCATCTAGTTCCATGAATCACATCCATACAACCTTCCTGCAGCTGCAACTGTGGGCAAGATGAGATGCAATTAATAAGGATATTTAACTTAAAATTGACAAAACAATCTAGTAATTAGTTATGTTGTGAAGCTATTATGATAGCCATGAACTAGGAATTTTATATTCATCATATTAGCACTGATCCAGTTCCAGTAACTTTTGAATTTTAAGTAGCAAAATTATTGAATAGCCATTGAATAACTCTTTTAAATATATGCAATTAATTGGAAACTAGCACTTAAATTAGATGTCTTTAGCAAGAGCAGATAATTTACACATTCCTTACAGGCATACTAGGGAAGCGAGAACTTGATTAGGACTTTAGAAAATTGCCCAAATGTAGCAAAAATTGGGCCTAACTTTAGAATCTGTACCATATGAATGGGAAAGCTTACTGGGGGCTAGGAATTAGGGTTAGGAAGTAGGGAATAGGGTTAGGGGTTAGTAAGTAGGGTTAGGAAGTAGAGAATTGGGTTAGGGGTTAGGATAGGGTAAGGAAATAGGGAATAGGGTTAGGAATGGTATGGATTCTAAATTAGTACCAAAAATTGTCCCCATATTTAAAGAAGAACAAAGCATTGACCCAACGTATGCATACAATTTATTGTAACTTCCTTTGCCAAGCTGTTACATTTACTGCAAATGCTTCCAAAGATAGTCTTGGCCTCAATTTGTAGCCTACCTAGGCTAGTGAAGCTGAAAGTTATGGACTGGGATTGGGTTATCTTTTAGTCACTCGCGAAAATGTAGATCTTAGTGCATTAACTAATTACTAGTCGTTGCCAATTTAGGGAAATATTTCCTTGTGAGTTAGGCCTAGGCTAGTGCACAAAATGAATCAAGACTTTCATGTGTAGCCACTATAGGCCTATCCTAAGTTAGAAATGTATGGACCCTAACTTGTATTAACTGTATCATCTTAAAAACACATGAATGAAAACAAATTTTACGCAGGCCTAGCCTAATTATGAAACTTAGGCATTCATAAATCACCATTACTGTCACCACTTAAAAGAATATATGTGCTCTACGCATTGCGAAACTACCGTAAAGGTCTAGCCTACCACTTTTAAGTAGGCTACCAATAGTAATGCTCCCAATAGTATCATCAATCATCATTCATAGTTCATACTTCATCATAGTCATTCTCACAACAATGTCGTGAAAATTAAAGGGAATTTGTAACACTAGGCCCAATTTACTATTGGATTGTACTGTTAGGATTCAAGTGGAGAAAACATTTCAAGTAAAGGGACGGGTTGTTACGAATGGTACCGTTAGCAAAAGTTAAAGAATAGTAACTGTTCAATTGAAGGGAAATGGCTTAAAGGAATCTAAAACATATAATAAGTTCGATTTTTCTCAAAATTACCTTGCAATTCGTAAGAAATTCATTGTTTTCTGTCACTACTTCAGTCGTCTCTATGTACAAACTTTGCCGCAATTGAACATGACGATTGAAGCTAGCGAGAAATATCAACTAAAACCAAAGCTGAGGTGCGTTTCGGTGTTATGGTTTTACTTGGCACGCCGTTTGCCTGTTTGGAAAAGAACGCCTTTACAATTAGTTTTCTGCGGTAAGAAACTTGTGAAGTTTATAAGACAAAAAGAAAGCTGCTACGGAGGTTTCTCGGGACGAAATGATTTCATATTCCTGGGTATCACAATTTTAAATATTCCAGTGTTTTCTTGTTCTTAAATACCACGTCGAAATTGGCCCCAAAACAGAGTTGAAGAAGAAAAAATAAAGCTTAAAAACTTTACAGGGTACAAACTATCAACAACAAAAACTTTACACTTTATGAAACCCCTTCTGATACTCAGGCTGTTTTGTTTCTACTGAACTAAGCTTAACAGAAGTGAGCTATTGAAACTGAACACAATAATACATGTAATATCAGGCAACTAGCATGCAAAAATTAATAAAACATTTGAATTTGGGATATCAGTTGAGTTCCTGAGATAGTTGTCTGGCACGTATAATGAATGCAAAACACGGTCATTCAATTGATCCGTACAGTAGACTTATTGACTATTGTGTCCACGAAGACAAGCAAAGCAATTAAATTTAAACCTTCATCATTTTTTACCAAGACGATACTGTTACCATGTGATCATGGTTTATATCAAGTGAAGTATCACAAGTTCTTTCAGGCGCGGCGGAACGGGAAAATTATTGGGGAGCTAATAAATGGAGACTATCTAAGCGGAGCGCCACCATCGGTTGGCGCAGAGCGTAATGATTTTGAAAATATGCCTCCCAGATTGCAGGAAATGGCACTTCCCGAGCTTGAAAACAAGACCCCTGCCATGCCAGAGTAGTCACATTTAGCCTACTTGCCGTCATCATTATTGAAAACTGTTGAAATATATACCTCCGAGAATTTTTTTCCATTTTTTAGTCCTACTTTTTTCTCTCTTTTTTGCGTCGTGAATATTGGTCCGGCGTTCGCCAGACCTGCCCGTACCGGCTCCGACGCCCCTGAATTAAATAAATGTCATAAGAAAAACCAGAAAGCATTTCTTAATGTCAACAAATGGGTAATTCCAAAACCATGTGCAGTTGCCAACAAATTTCTATGACCTAGCACTGTCATCATGTCATGAATGCATGTACCCTATACAGTACAGGTGAAATGCTAATAATGTGTTTTTGTTCGTTTAATAATTGATTGCGTTTAAACATAAAGCCATGTTCAACGCCTTGCGTGTACTCGTAGTGTAAACGCAAATGTTGATGAGTGTAGCGTATAGATTATTACCCTCTTATTTAAAACACTAATATTCGATGAGGCATGATACAGACAATCAATTATCATATTTAATTATTACACCTATAGTACACGTGTGCACGGACAGATCGACAAGTATCCATTAAAAAATGGGCAGATGCACGTTTCGGAGCCTTGGTAAATATTGAGGGGGCTTATCATGCATTTGCCCCCTCAACTTTTTCATTGGGGGGCTGAACCCCCAAGCCCCCCCCCCCGTTCCGCCGCCACTGAGTTCTTTGCAAATGGAATGTAACGTTCATGTGATGGTGTTTAAAGGTTAATTCAATCAAATCAAAAAAAATTATAAAGCGCCTTATATTTAAAGTCAAATTGGAAGGATAGATACTAAACATGATCTTAGGCAAAAGGCTGAAAAGGGTATTATATATCTGTAGTTTCACACCATGGTGTAACTCAACTACAATCACTAACAGTAAATTGATCAACTGAATTATTTTTAACATTATGTTACATTATGTAACATAACATTATGTAACATAACATAATGTCGTCAATACTTAGGTTATCTTGACAAACAATCAACATAAGCATTTATCTTTGACTTTCTGTATCTTATATCATACTCATTGCCACTAAGATGGTCTGTTACCACGAACTGTTTCCTAAAATTTTCAGCTTCAATGAACAAGGAATGGTTGTACACAACAACAGTTGTTAACAGTTTGTTCTCTTTGCTCTCTGTTTGAGAAGGGATCATATTGCAGGGAGTCAGTCATTAGTTAATTCTCAGATGAGATGTTTGTGTGTAATGACAATTTCTACAAATAATAAAATTCAGATTATGAAATAATTATAACATAAATAAATACAATTATAAATTATCTCTATACTTCGATTTATGCATAGGTGGTAGTCTAATCAAATGTTCTCCCATTTGTCTCTAACGTTTTGTCGTTAACGGCCTGCCTTACTTCGGAGAATGACTGGATGATTGGGCACGCAGTTACGGTGCGATAACTGTGCGGCCGTCTGTACTGTCATCTCAACAAGTCAATGGCAACACCATCATACAGTAGGCCATTGGCTATAATTATAAACTATATGATTTCCTTATATTTGGTGTTAGCTTTGCTGAAGATACTAAGAGGTAAACAGGTCGCCAAGTTTTGGTTACCACTCCATACTTTGAGTGGATGCCTACTTAACTTTAGTACTAGGTTGCATAGTTGTAGCTCAATAACAGCCTAACACTACATAGCCTAGTACTTAGTAGGATGGTGACTTCGAAGTTCGCCCACTTAAGACTTAAAACACCCCAAAACTAAATCTTCTGGTATAAATCATTTGAAAATATACTTCATAAGGTGGGAGAATTTTGTTATAGTACGATACACGGCCAAACTTTCTTTCCTGCAAACTGTTTTCACGTTGTTTTCCAAGAAGATTCTTCGTGATTGTGGAACTGGTATTTCTTTGCTAGAGTATTGCGAAGTTCGGACACGCAACCCACAGTGTGGCGCTGGTGATAAAATTGGTGGCGCAGTTGCTCTTTCAGTAATTATAACAGACTTCATAGATCTTCGTCATTTTATTGACAAATATGTAAGTAATTTCTTGCACGCGGGTCATTTTGGAGAGAAAATAACTGTAGCTTCGTACTTTTTGGTGAAATTTGACTCTTCCTGTAGATTTTCATGGTGAAATCGTGTATTTCTTAGGGTGTCCGAACCTCGCAGTATGCCGAACTTCGCAATACTGACTATACTAGTAGTAGTACTGTAGTAGAAGTTAAGTACTGTAGTGTACTGTAGTACTGTAGTGTACGGCATAGGCCTGGATTTATTGCTTTAGTTTAGGCCTACTGACACTGTATCCTAAACCGGCGAAATGCTAGTTCATTGGTCAATACCAAACGTTCGTGCAACTGGAGATGTAATATACAGGCTACAGTACAGCCAAGAGGAAAGGGTAGGCCTAGGCTACAGCAGACCAACATGAACATTGTCACAAATTGATGGTACTCAACACCTTTTGTGGCTGTGCTCTGTCAGAAATTCGACATGGATACTGATTTATGTCAAAAAGTTTAAATCTTGACCTATCATTGGTCCTTGGCTAGGCTAAGTAGAAAATGATTAAGGGCTAAGCTCGGTTAACTTCAACTGCCTACCACAAATTTAATTAAGTTGCGCGCAGCGATGCATGACTACTTTGATAGCCACTTCCAGTTCCAGACGTTCAGTGCAGTAGCAGACAAGACAAGATGATAATTTAACGTAGGCCCCTACATGGACCTGACAATATTCACGTTATGCAAAGCAGCCTAATGTATTGTTAGGCCCTAATCAGTAACAACTGATTAGTTCATGATTAGTTCCTTAAAGAGTGTTCCTTATTATAGGCTGTTACAACTGTTGAATCTCACCACACTGGAGCTTAGGAAGTTACGTGGGGACTTGATTAAGGTTTTCAAGATTGTTTATGGTTTTGACAATTTATCCTTTACCGACTTTTTCATGTTTGCTAACAGTAGTTGTACCAGAGGTCATTGTCTTAAACTCCAAAAGTCACATAGTAGGATTAATATTCGGCATAACTTTTTTTCTAATAGGGTTGTGAATGAGTGGAAGGGTTTGCCTGAGAAAGTTGTACTTGCAAGTAGTGCCAATGGGTTTAAGAATGCTTTGGACAAGCATTTTAAGCATTGTAATCGGGTCTGAGTGTTTGTGTCTTCAGTATTTTTTTTCTCTCTCTATAGGGTCCTTGATGGGGACTTAATTGTCCCTCCCGATCCTTTTTTCTACTAAACTAAACTAACTAACTTGCCTGAATAACAAAAATTGATTAGAAGCTAGGCCTAGTAAATTGCCTTTATTAGGTTGAGATAATTCAACTTGACTTCAAATTCAAGGAACATCAAATTAGAACTAATTTGGGTCTATCCTTATAATCTTCTCTTAAAAAATTGCAATACATAAAAGTATTCATTCCCTGGAACTGAAAATTTTACCATTAATTATTTTACTATGAAAACACACTAGGCTATGCTATGTCACTTTGAAATTTTGTGAATTGTTTTAGGCATTGTTTACCAGTTGGCAGCTTTTAAATTGATATCCTAATTTTAACTTTAATTGAGCTGTAACCTAGGTCTAGGCTGAGTCGGTTTTCTTTTCTGTATTTTGATCAAAATGCTAGAAATATACTTCATAGTGTTTGTTTGGTTGGAAGGATTTATTTCTTCCCCCTATCACTGAGAATCGAGTGAGATTTTGAGAGAAAATGAATTAAAGTTTTTGTGTTACTGATCCTTTCCCCTAATGTTGGCCTATTTTTTTTTGGGGGGGGGGGACTCAAATGGTAAAAAGCTAAGTTACAGCCTAAGACAATTCATAACATTTCCATTGCCATTTGTAAACCACAAAACTGCCAATCTCTTTCTGGTAAGTTCAATGTTGCATTCCATGACAGGGTAATATCACTGTGAGTAAATAAATATACTGTAGGCCTATTTAGACAAAAGGGCAAAAGTAGGTCTAGGGCCAAACTATAGAGATTTAGGAAATCATGTTTCTCAGAATTTTACATGCATATAATTCATATCTGATTTAGGTCAGCTTTAACAGCTAAAAAGTAAACAGCTTATTTATTGGTTTAAAATTATACTTTCCACACTAGTTTTTTTCCCAGAAGGAGACACAAGTTTACAAAGGTCAAACCATCAAAGCAAAGAAAAATATCTTACAAAATTTCCAGTATATGTTAAAATTTACTCTATATAATCATTGAGGCTATAGTGTGTATTAGAATTGCAATTAAAAATGTGGTTAAAATTTGACTTTCAAACAGCTACATTGTCCATCAGTGCATGCAACAACATGTGTATACCACGGTATGTGTTCACACAAAGGCTCCCACTTAGATATAGATAACCACATAAAGACTTGTATACTGGAACTATTTGACGTTCCCAGAGGTTTATAGTATTTATATTTGCTGATGTAGACTTGTATGTCTGCATGTAGAGAAGCTCTGATTTCTTTGTGCAATGCATGTCAGTCTCTGAACTTTTTCAGAGCATCTCTATAAATCTCATTTGGTGGGATCTTAATAGCAAATATCACACAGAGTATTAAGGAAATGTATTGCAACACATTGTTTACTTACATACAATCATAGTAAATCAATCTATAGCAAAGTAATTTTCATCATATTACTGAAAATATCCCACAAGAGTGAGAAAGAAAATTTAGGTAGTGTTTTCAGTTAACCCTCCTAACTCTCCCTCCCCCTGTTATTCCCCTTCCCCAAGGAATTTGTCACATTAATAGCATAGTTGTGTTTTTACATTATATAGATACTGTTTCACGATGACTTGTCTTCAACTGACCATATTTCAGATAAGAGGTTGATGAATCATGTGCAGAGTTTTGAAGCAGTATGCACAATGTTATAGATCACCAGAAGAACATGCAATCAGCACCATACCAAGCATTCTTCAGAGAGGAATACTCATCTTCTCCATCCTATAAATGTGAACGGAGCACCTCCGATGTGGTATGTATACTGTATAGTCCGTACTTATATATCCTTTCATATATAGAGAGATCAACAGAAGTAAATTTGCTTCCAGAGTTGTTGGTTTGAAGTCTATATCATAAACATGACTATAAGTCAAATTAAAGGTTACCAGTATGTTATATGGCCTCAAATATGCAAAAAAAGTCAAATAAACTTTCATAATCTTTGAGAAGGCCCTGCAACGTGTGAAAACTTCTGGCAAAAGGAGCATGTAATGTTTACTCGTTGAGACCCATCATACTGTTTAACTTTCAATAGCAAAGCCAAAACATGTCTCCCCACACACAGTCTCCACTGTACGTGTACAGGGTGCAACTATTGACTACAGTAGATTGTTGTAATGAAAGAAAAGTGAAAAAAAGAGGATTTCTGGGAACCTTCAAGTGCAAAATTCTTGGAGAATCATGATTGGGGTAAATGTTCTTGTGAGAAAGAGAAATCTAAAAGGAGTAGGCTGGGCAAAGGTGCAGCAATCCCGTTTTTTTTTTTTTCGTTTTTTTCTGAGAATAAGAATGCAACATTTCATAGTACACAGTAAAGCAGTAAGCATACTTTCCTTAAAATCCATTGTAATTATACCCCACACTGACATATACTTTAGTAGCTAGTAACAAGGGGAAAGACAGAGTAAAAGAATTTAGCTATATAAAAGTGCTTTTTCTGATATCACTTCATCAGAGACAGTATTTCCATAACTCAGATCCCAGTGGTTTTCTTAATTGAATTGTTTTTTTGTTTTTTTAAACTGTTGTTGTTGATCATGTGTAAACATACTCCAAACCTTGTAGATCTGCCCACAGCTACTTCAACATAATGACCAAGTCAATTAGCTGTTATAAACTTTGGAAAACAGTACAGATGAGTTAGGTATTCTCACAACACCTACCAGTATACCTACTGTACTGGTCAGATGAATATAAGCTTAAAGGAGCATTCACTTTGCCTCTAAAGCAATAATCCACTCAACCCATGCTCTTTAATTATTACTGACGGTGAGAATTGAGAACAAAATTACTAGTGTAAATTTTAAATATAACTGTTCCCTGAAAGACTGAAGACTGAAAAATATACAATTTCAGTCTGTTTTTCAATGTGGGATCATTTTAAAGTTAAACCAAAATTTAGTTAAGTCTGTATTAAAGAAGATGTCTATTTTGATATTATTTGACAGTTAAATTTTTGTTTGCATTTATGCAGCTACTTTGATGATTTAAATGAAGTTGAGATATATATGCACGAAGTATAATGGCTGAGAGTTGGACAGATGAGTTTCATTTAACATTTCATATTACCTGTACATCTGGTAATTATTTGAATCCATTGTGTCGTGATGTTGTTTATTTTCCATTCTCTCTACGAAGGGTCACCCAAAATTGCCAGCATCAGTTACTCCTACTGGTTTGCCCTTGTCAATGCTGAATTGCACAGATACAACTCATAACCAGACACTGCAAGAACAGGAGAAATGTAACACACCATCAATGAGAATGTTGGAAGACGTGTGTGATAACAGAGACTTCTTGGATGATATTGGTACATTTACAACAAATTGACGGCTCCTCGTCCCCTAAAGATGATGGCCTCCACAGAATGAATTAGTATTCATGATTTTGCTCTGAACTTTGTCTTATAAAATACTATGGTTCCTGCGTGCAAAAAACTATATACATCTTGCACTTGTATAGCACTTTGCCCATTTTCCATAGCATTTTGAAATGCAACACAAGATAAATGTATCCCTGGTATGGGCTCCCTGAAAGTTCTAAATTGTCTTTCAACAGGGATATATAGAGGTATATAGGTATCCCTCACTCCCCCCCCCCCCCCAGACAAAACAGTTCTGTAGTAGATCAGATGTAAAATCTTACTCATGCTAATAAAAAAAATCTTTGGTTTTTTGTTTGTTTTTTGTTTATACACCCCAATTAGTTGTTTTGATGTTCAATGGGCTTTTCTTTCAGATCATCAACTCCACTACCAGCTAGATGTAGAAATTGAGCAATTTCGATCCAACTTGCACAACATTTTGTCGCAACGACAAGAGGGAAGTAAGCAAATGGTATGTTGTTTTTCTTGCTTATGTAAAAAAAATCTCAAATTACAACTCCAGATCAGAATCACTTTGCACACATGAGTATTGTACTTAGTCATAACTTGAATCCTATTTACTTGTTTAAAAAATGAAACCACTTGGATATTGTAGTACAAAACATAAAGATATTGTTGGATATATAAGTACGTTGCACTCCATAGATGTCTATTAAAAATTAACAGTTAGGCAGTACTATTCAAACTGATCAATGTAAGCTAACAGTTTGTACGCAAAGCTTGGACAGTCATGTTAAATTTGTTTCTGTGGATTTTGAGTTACCTTTTTTAATAGAACATATACAGTTGTTTTATGAAGAGATAATACAGCAGTAGATATTAATTATATCAAGCAATGGTCAGCCTGCAGTTCTACTGTGAGAATGACATCAACCTGATAGCATGTTTTATTATATTAGACAGGAATGTTTCAATTAGTTTGGTGAAACTCTTACAAATGTCACTGACAACAACAGAGTGAGTGCATGACATAGCATGACAAATTGAGGTAAACAAGGCATTGGATTTTTCTTTGTAAATTCCGATGCCTTTTCTGTGTACAGGAGAGTTCTCTGAATTTTGTTGTATTCACACAATTGGCTAGTGCCTTTTTTTTCTTTTAATGACAAAAGGCAACCTTCACAGGCATTTATCCAGTAAATATCCTAGGTTTTGAGGCCTGCTGAAAGTCAGTGTTCTAAGCTCTAACCTCAAACAAAGATAGTTGGTTTGATAAATAATTAGCATATAAGATATATATTACCATAAATTACAAACTGCAACTGTACGTTTTACTGTGACTTTACTATGACCAGTGGCTAAGTATGTGTAATCCGGTGTACTTGAGGGAACAGTTAAAGGGTGTGAAGACTCGCGCAAAAAGAAATTTCTTATGCCGGTAATCTGACCTAGTTTTGAATGAGGTGTATACTGACAATGATTGGGGTAAGGTGATGGGAAATTCAGGGACATTGAAGTTTTTACTAGTTATTAGAATATTTGGGATCATCTGTAGCTATAATATTATCAGACAGCTGCCAAAATTTAGCTGTATCTTTTTGTCACAAGTGGTTAAATTGTTTAGAGGCTTAGTCAGATGGGAAGCTTTTAAATCCTAGCAGTATATGATGATCATGTTTACTTCATAGGGGGAATTTGATAGGGGGCTGTAATCATCTTCAAGGCATGATTGAGAGCCATGGGTTGGATGTCTGTCATAGAATGAAATTTCATCAACGTTAGTGTACTCTGATTACTCACACCATGGCATGGTTTCTTTTTGTTAATGCCTGCATGGGTAGGCCTTTGTTATGCAAATCTTATAGCAACTTATTTCCTCAATTTTTCCTGCCATTTTTAAGTACAATGGAACAGTTTGTTGCATTGATGTCTTGAGAAAATCTCTTGCAGATCAGAACTCAAAACACAGCCTTATTTTACTGTCAAAATGCCTGTGGATTTTGCTCTTTGTCAGCCTAGAAAGGCCAAAGGCACTTGCATTTTTCGCCAGGTGACAGTAATTTAGAACATCAACACATGATAAGTTGGGTATTGCAATTGTCAAACTGTCAGCTCAATTTTATTAGGTGACATAAGTGTATTATTGCTGCTAATATATATGCTATATATTATGATCATAGATGTTCCTATAGGCCTTTACAAAACAATCCTATGTGTGTTGTAATTCAGGTAAATACCACTGAAACATTTTTAGCCAGTAGCTTCTTTTTAAGCACTTTCAGAATTTAGCAAGCAGATAAAAAAGATGAAATTCTAGGCCTGCATATGACAATATCAAATATTGGTCAATACAACATGTAGCTGATGTTTCTAGCCTACTTTACATATGAGAATTGGTGCAAAAGTAATTATTGTTATTGATAGTCTTTAATTGGATGACAAGAAAAATGTTTGTAGCATTCTGACAGAATATTGCCTTAACAAGTTAGTTCAATGAACCTGGTGAAAACTTGTGAAATGACATTGCACTATTGTCATATACAGAGACTAAAAGTAACATCAATATCAACAGATTTATGCTGCAGGAATTACTTTTTGTAAAACTTGTAAAGTGGGTTGGCTTACATAAAGCAATCAATCATTACATTTGCAGCTTTATTATTTTAATTGCTTCTATGGTATTCACGGTCTGTTAGTAATTCTTATCAAGTTGCTGGTATGTTTTACATTACAAATAGTAATATTTTATTACAACTCATATTGGCATTCAATTGGAACAATTCATTCCAAGAACATACTACAGCTGTTGTAAAATATTTCACAGTGTGCATGATGCTCACAACTAGTTATAGATACTATCGTTTACAAGAAAACTCATTGCAGCAATAGTTTATTCAAATATCTCATCACAAATTGCTTCATTTGCTACGATATAAAAGTCTGAACATGTGTCACAGTTTTCTACACAGGGACTATAGTATTTTGAAAGGGGAAAGTTCAGATCCTCTTTGAGCACTAACTTATATCCAGGCTGCATAATGTTGTATGTTGAGTATTTTCTACTTATCCTTCCAAGCAGTGGCGGAGCGTCCATACAGTCAGGGGGGGGGGGGGCAGATGCCCCCCCCTGACGGACTCAAATGGACTGCTGGCGCCCTTTACAGCTTTTTATCTCTTTTTTCTTATTCGCGATTATTAACTTTTTTATTGCGCTCTCAAATACCTATTGACATTTGTCCCATTTTGTTGGTGTAATTTTCTGACAAAATGCTCTAACGGCTATTTATTTTTCGTTTATCTGCAAATTAGCAAGGCCCAGAAAGGGTCATTTCCGGCGATCTAGGGAGTATCTTTACTCAAAAAATTTGTGTACGCTCTGCGCCAACCTGTGGTGGCGCTCCGCTTAGATAGTGTCGAAAGCGCCCCTACAGACCATTCTCGCCCCCTCTGACCAATACCCCTAGCTCCGCCACTGCTTCCAAGATGCAATTTATCACTGCTTTAATTTCCTTACCAGTTAATAAACAAATTTTATGTCCTACCTGCATATATTAAGTACCCTTAGTGTAGGAAAATGGATGTGAGGACGTTTTAAGTTGGTCTAAACTAGGGTAAGTGTTCATAGAAATTTCCTAGTCTGACATAGATGTGGTGGCTCTATTAATATATGCAAAAAGAAGAACGTATTTCATGCTCATGCTCAAATATCTACGGTACAGAACGAATTATGTTACCTTTCACATGCAGCTAAATGCAGTAACTGGCAAGTTGCCAAGCTATATTGACTAAGTAAAAGGTAAACTGTTCTCATGTTAGTTGATCTAATTCTCACAGCCCTCAGGTCATCAAGTGATTAACTGATCCCAGAGATTAGGTAATCTTTATCTGCTATATCCTAGAGCACATTGCACATGGGCTAGTTTTTTATGATCATTTATCACATATTTATCATTTCCAAACTATTGGATGGAACAATGCTTTACATCTCAACTCTGAGTTACATGCTGTGGTTACTTCTCAAAAAAATTGAACCATTTCACCCCACCAGAGTAGTTAAAACTGATAGGTAATAATGTTCCTTGGTCACATGACCTTGGACTAATACATCTTCAAAACTCATTTAAAACTGTCAAACTTTTGTCCATCTGAAATCATTAATACAATTGACCTGAACATCTATTGAACACAGTGGCGTAGGAAGGTACTTTTGAGTGGGGGGGCTGAAGACTGATGGCCCGCCTGGGGGAGGGGTCTAAGGGGAGGGGGTGCCCTTTTTTTTGCATTTCCAGGTGGCCTCAGATGCAATTTGGTGCAATATAGCACACTTCAACACCCACTCCATTTTGTAAAGAATTTTGCATTTTCACCTGGCCTTAGATGCAATTTGGTGCTTCAAATGAGATTTTTTTCTCATTTGGAAATGAAAAAGGGGTTTTCTGACTTGCGGAGCGGGGGGGCGGAATGATACTTCCGCCCCCCATATTTTTCACTGGGGGGCTGGTGCCCCCCCAGCCCCCCCGGTTCCTATGCCCTTGATTGAACGTCAGCAAAACATTTCACAAGGAATAAACTGCTTTTGTGAAAGTTGTGCTATAGAGACATTTTAAAGGGAATTTTTCAAAGTGCTGGTCACCACAGGACCCCTTCGGGCTATCATCGTAATAATTATGTAACCCTACCAGGTTTATGTTTCA
This sequence comes from Apostichopus japonicus, assembly GCF_037975245.1. Taxonomy (NCBI): domain Eukaryota; kingdom Metazoa; phylum Echinodermata; class Holothuroidea; order Aspidochirotida; family Stichopodidae; genus Apostichopus; species Apostichopus japonicus. The sequence goes on from NC_092581.1 coordinate 8,748,620, forward strand.
CATCACATGCACTATCATATACAAATACTCCATCAAATGTAAACTTGGTACACAATTGCAAAGATTCACAGCATTTTTTTTTGTGCATAGAATATCATTGAGTGTTTTTAATATTTTAGGATAAACTGAAATAAACTGATAAGCTGAAAATTACTCTGCAAACAAAACAGGTATTAGCAGTGAATTATTGAATGAAATCACAAACTAAATGTGGTTCATAACGTTAGCTAAGTTCTCCAAAAGAGAACTATAAAGCTTTTCTAGCATATTTTGAAACTGCAATGAACCATAAAACATTGTGATCATAACATTGCACTCTTTACAATCCAATGGATTTGTTGGAAAGTAGAATAAATATGATGTAATTTTTGCTAGTGTAAAATTTCTTTAAGTTATGTTTTAATTTATAATTTCTGCAAATTTCCCCAAAAATCTGTTTCTATATTAGAGTCCTCTCCAGACAGTGCCACAGTTCTTTGGATCACAGGAAAACTCATCAGGTAATATCGCAAGTTCGTCTTTTTTTTTTCTCCTTTCTTTTTTTGCTTGGTTGCTAAGTTTACCAATCCCTGCCAATTAGTACTGAAAATAGAATTGCTATTCCTCAAGACCAAGATTTTTCTTCATCAAATGAAATTTTATAGGCTAGTAATTTTACGATTTCATTAAGTTCTCAACACTTTGTTGCCAGACACTTTTTCATAATTCATTATAATTAATTACATGTCAAAATTTTGACTTTTCACTTAATTATTTGAACTGATAGTTAACTAGCCATATAAACAAATTACATCATCATGTGGGGTTTAATTGGAATAGCACACAAAAGATGATCATAAACAACTCAAAAAGTTGATTTTAAGTGTAGCTATGACTTGACTGAGTCTAATCGTTTGAAGTATCTTCATTCAAAGCTGTTTGTATTACTTCAACATTCTCTTTGCAAACAGGAAATTTTAGCTTATAATTATTCATCTTCTAAATCAATCGCTAACTCCTCTGTCACCATTTTAGCCAACCCTTTTTGCAGTTTTTGTTATTTGTTTGTTTTAAACACAAACCCAACCCAAATAGCACTTAGAAAGTGATTAGCCCTTCTGTTATTCCAACAAGGTTGTATAGCAACTTTCTCTGTGTAAAAGTCTTGAGCAGTTTTCGTTTGAAAAGTCATCTCTTGTTGTTGGAATAATTTATGGAACTAATGCTAAAATGTTGTTTTGATAAGTGCTCTTATGTAACAATAAATATATATGTCCACATTTAGACTAGAGAGGGGTGATCGGGCGGGCAGGTGGGCAAAAGTGAAGGAGATAAAATAGGTTGCATTCAACAGCATGGTTAGTGTTAGCTAATGACTGCCACATTACCACATCCATCTGTTGAGTGGTGAATCGCAATACGTACACTACATTACCAGTTTGGGGTACTTTCCAACAGAGTCATGCCATGGTGATCAGTGATGTTAAACAGTACTGTAATAGTTTAAATGTAGTACACAAGTGCTACTAAGTACTACAAGCACTACTAAGGCGTGTTAGATCAGTGGTTAATGCCAGTGCCTTTCAATCATAAGGTCCCGAGTTTGAGTCACTCCAAGAGTAATGTATGTCGTCCAGTTACAGAGTTGTTGAAAATTGACAATTCATTATCATGGACATTAAATATGAATATAAGAGACTGACTTCGGTAAGCTTGCGGCTTTGATAAGCCAATGATGGCTTCTTCTCGAGTTCCTGCTTGCAGGAGGATCTAAAATACCTACATACAAGTGAAGTATGTATAAAGTATCACCAAAAACAGTGTTGATGACTCAGCAGTCACAGACAGTTTTCAATACCAAGTCTTATATTAACAGAGTTGCTAGTTCGGTGTTGGTCTTGCAGCACTAGAACCGTGTCAAACTATGTCCTTGTCTTCGTTTAGACATTAAATGCAGACATATTTAGGACACTGCTATCTTTGGAAAAGAATCTTCTTCTTTTCTCCGTTTTTCTTTTTCGTGTGATAATTAAGTCCAGGTACCCGCCTGTGTGACAGATGTGTGAGAGTTGCCTTGAATTTGTGGGTTTCTCAAACATTCTCGCTGGGAGTAAATTTCATTTAGTGGAACAACATGGTCGTAATGACCTACTTAAACTCTTTCATTCCTCTCTTCTCGTGCCTCTGTATTTTGCACAATAACCTTGAGGCCTTGTTTCCCAAAAACTAGAAGCATCAGGTGAAAATTGGTCAGGTGCTTGACAAATTATTAAATTATGCCTGATTTTTGTTGAGACTGCCAGGTTTCCTCCTTTGTTGTATTTGGTTTTTACCTTTAGTAAGGATGACAGTTTTTTGTAGGGTAATTGGTCAATTCCTCCTCACCACCCAGAGAATGAGTGAATTAAAGAAGTGCGTTGACGGTAATTTCAGGAAGAAGGTAGTATCACAAAGTTGTTCGACTTGACTATGGATGTGATTTTGTGGTGTTTCAGCATGCACCTTCATGTATCATGGTCACCTGTCAATTCTAGTTTGAGATGAATCGAGGGATAGTGCCTAAATAAGACAGTTGGTCATTTCATCCTTTAGGAGATGTTGTAAATGTACCAAAATTTTGAAATCTCAGCAAATTTGTTCTAACAGCGTCTCGGGGCGGTGCTCTCTGGGATTTTGGAAACCTGACAATGTTTTGAAAGTCATTTTGCTCACATCCGTTTGTCGTGAATTTATAACATGATGAATCGAAAAGGCTGGCATTGGAAAAGTAAATTTCATTTGTGTTTTTCAATCTATCAAGACTGAGCTGCTTGTTTAAGTCAGATTTAACTGTCACCTAACTTTTAAAACATTCTACCTTGTTAGTAGCTGAAGTTTAATTCAGTCATGATGTTGTGTGTGTGTGTATATATGGCTATTTATTGCCCATTGTATCAAAAGTATTTTAAATTGCGGGAGCTTGGTTGAAATTTTTATTCGGTATTTAGATCCTACTTGTACAATAATACAAAAACCCTATTGAAATTGGTGAAATGAATGGTCAGCAATGGTCAAAGTTTGAAACAATTGTAGATATCATATACTTAAAAGTGCAGCGTGGTTGAGTATCATAATTGGTGTTTACATCTCTTCTTATGAGTAAAAAAAAAAAAAAAACACTGAAACTGGTGATGGCTAGGGGTTATTTGAGGTCAGTATAGGTCTAATTATGTAAACCTTGTCAACACAGTGGTTATGCCAAAATTAAGGCTTGGATGGATTTCATACTTGGCACATAGCTTCATATTACTGGGTATAAGAATCCTTTTGGTTTTGTAGTGGCTAAAGGTCAACATGCAGAGGTTGCAGCCATTGCAGCTTGTAACACTCCAGAGAGAACGCTTGGGATGAATATTTGATACACATTTACATGTGACTATACAAGAACCCTGTTTCTTAAAATTCAAATCAAGGACTGCCGAGGCAAGTCTGGAAACCTTGTAAACACAATGACTCCAGAAGTGAAAGTTGGATGAACTTCATACTTTGGTATGTAGATCCACCTTTATACAAGAAAGTTTTACATTTTGTTGTCTAAGGTCATTTTGAGGTCAACAATCTAAACATATTAGAAATATTATAACTCAAAGGGCAAAGGTTGGATTAATGTCATAAGTGGAATGTACATCCATGCAGTGAGTACAAGAAACCTTTTATTTTATGTCGAGGTCAAAGGTCATTTGAGGTACATGTGGAATCTTCATATATTCTTTATTTTCATGATACCTTAGGGGGTTTAGAAATCTCAAGTTTGCTTTTTTAACTATTCACACTAATTTTGGTTTCTTCTGCCTTATAACCATTGCCATATATATGACATTTGGAGATCGGGTAGGGATCGGATGCACTAAGGGCAAATTTGCCAACTGGCAGTTGCTCGTGCCTTGTACCATAGTGCCCTCCAAAATCAACCGCTACTGACAGCACCAACTGAGCCTAGTGTGCCTTTAATCAGCCTGTGGAAGATGCCCTCATCATAATTATCTCAATCATCATTAAACTAATTAAGGGCCCAAAAACTTGTTCCAAATCCGGGAATATATTTGCCAGAATTCAGGTATCCAGCAAATACAGGAAACGTAATGCTCTAGACATAAGGTTGTACGAATCCGTCTCATCAATCACTCTTGTTTTTCTGTCGTTTCTGCCAGTGTACATTTCTTTCTCTTAATTTCTTTGTAAAACAATGCCTTGGTGTCCTTCCTATGTGAGGTACCACCTTGAAAGCTGAAGAATTGCCTCGGTGGTCTGGTATTGCAATAAAAATCCAATGCAAAGATTTCTGACTTGCTATGGAAACAGTTGACCCATCTCAATCCTTAAGTTTTTATACCAAGTGTTGGAGGTGGATGTAAAAGATATTGGCACGGCCTGTTATTGTAACTCTTCCTTCGTCAATCAGGGAAATGGCAATATTTCTAATCTGTCTGGCATACGGAAACAAATGTGTGATCAATGTATTGTTTTCTAATGATATACATTATTTCTTCAGTAGCATAATTATACCAATGTATACTAGCTACAGTATATATCTATGTAAAAAATGTTCAAACATGTTGTAATGGTTTTGAAGGATAGTACAACTGCTGTTGCATCTCCATCCACCCCTTCTACCTCTCTCCCACCATTCCCTCCTCTCCCCTACCATTCCACTCTCTCCTCCCTGTCTTTAAGAGTGGCCAGTGAACAAAAAAAGTGAAAGAGTGGCCAGTGATGTATCAATGGACAGAACAGTGCATCAGCTTTAATGTCAATAATTCAGTGATTCAGTTGCAGCTAATACCATACTCCACTTCATAGGCATACTGGTACTTATGGTTCACACATAGTGCAAAGATAGATATCCAGAAGACTAGTGCCACTTTCAATGTTTGTCCTAATATAATGTAATAAAGATAAATCATGTCTTACTTTGCAATAAGAAATTTGAAACCATGACATAGAAGCATAAAGTGGAGATATTGTGAGGAACAACCAGCAACTCATAAAATTAGCATATTAGCTTATAATACATCATCATTTTATGATTGGGAAGACTAGCAGACAAAAGTGCAAAGGAGGTAATCATCAAAAACATCATCATTTTCAGTGCATTCCTGTAGCATCCACTGCCCTCCATAAAGTACTTTCTTGGAGTTTGAATTAAGTTTTTACTGTTGTGGACAGATGGAAAGGCAAAAGGCTTTGCGATCAAAGGATAGCAAGTCCTGGCTAGATCATTATGCATGTATGAAGGGGACTGTATTACCATGTAGATTTGGCACACTGTATTGCCACATGTATAGATGTGACACACTGTATGCCATGTATAGATGTGACACAGTGTATTGCCATGTATAGATGTGACACACTGTATTGCAACGTATGTAGATGTGGCACACTATTGTCATGTATAGATGTGACACAGTGTATTGCCATGTATAGATGTGACACACTGTATTGCCATGTATAGATGGTCACATCATGTGACATACTGTATTGCCATGTATATAGATGTAACACTATTGCCATGTATAGATGTGACACTCTGTATTGTCATGTATAGATGTGACACAGTGTATTGCCATGAGTAGATGTGACACAGTGTATTGCCATGAGTAGATGTGACACACTGTATTGCAACGTATGTAGATGTGGCACACTATTGTCATGTATAGATGTGACACAGTGTATTGCCATGTATAGATGTGACACACTGGATTACCACGTATATAGACGCCTTGTCGTAAACACGATAATTCCAGCAGGGTAACTGTGATGCATCTCCTAAAGTGTGTGCAGTTATCCTAGAGTCTGCAGATGGACCCTGCTTATGTTAGTAGAGGTCAACAGAGGTCAAAGTCTGAAAACTTTGTCAACATGTCATCTCAAGGTATCGGTCTCGGTTTAAAATCATCCGATTTATGTGGATGCCCTATTTTGAGTGGAAGTACCCTGTTGTTTTTATTGGAGGTTGAAGGTCATTTGGGGTCAGCAGATGTCAGACTCTTCAACAATTTGTGAACAATATCAAAGAAATGAAACTTTGATATCTCAAAAAGTTAGTAGTGACCAAAATGAGTAACAAAGCTTATTTGGATTTTAACAGTCATTTCATGAAAAGTGAACAATCTGTGGAAAGTTGTTAGTGTGATATCTCAAGGGGAACCTTTAAACATCACATTCCTAAAAGATGCAGCTGATATCACATCATAATGGAACAAACTATTACAAGCTTCTTTAACCTTATCTGCAATATGCCTCCCAAGCTGAATGATATTATTATAATGCTTGTAAGTCCATTTTGAATATGAACTGAATTTAATGAAGAGGCTCAAGGAATAGATTCATACTCTTTGGTGTTCTGTCTTCCTGTAGATTGTCATCAGAGCTCCTCCAGTTTAACAGATCTTATGAAAATGTGAGTTTTTTTCTTGTGAGCATTTCTTGCATATTTCTGCTCTTCATTTTTTTGCTTTTTGTTGTTTTCCTTGTACCTCATTTTCATCCAACACATAGTATGGCAAAAACTTTTAAAATATCTATAAACAGAAATGTTTTGTCTCGTAGCGTTGAACATTCATTCATTTTTATAATTTTTAATCCCCTTGCAGTTGACTTATCATATGTCCCACAAAGGTTCTGCCAGGCATTTCTTTAACCAAAGTCATAGTAATCAGTTGGTGAACTTCTTTTACATAGATATGTATTTTTTTTCCAAAAGAATTGGAATATGTCAGAATAAACTCCCTTCTACTTTCCTCTACACTTCTCATGTTAAATATGTCATTTCCTGTTACATACATTGATACTGTTCTTGTTCATTTTATTATTGTTATGATTGTCTGTCTCTGTATCTCCTTCTTTTTTGTCAATTATCGGATGTTAGTAAGAGGTCTAGGTCACAATGAGCTTTCTACTATTCAAAGGTAAAGAGGGCCCTCTATTTTGCATGATAATTATGTTGCTGCCTGTTCAATTCAAATAGTAACAGGTAGCTGCTTGCAGGCATGCTATGAATGCATACCCGCCCCTAAGCACTCTCTGTAAAAGTAGAATAACTGCAAAAATGAATCTCGAAGTTGGCAACTAGATTAACAAATAATGTTTTAGGATTTCAAGTGTATGGTGTATTTTAGGAACAATGTTTCTTTCTGCACACTAAGATAAGACAACATTGTGAATGAGTCATTGATTGGTATTGTTATATATGCTTTACACCATTACAGTGATATGAATGTCCCTTCTGATAGTTCTAGGTGTTTTTCTTTGAATGCTGAACAGCTTAAAAGGGACACATTTTCTATTTGTTTTACTCTGTTTGATGTAGATAAGGTATTATTTCTATAAAATGTTACACAAGTATAGGTCTACACATGATTACTAAGAATAAAGCAAGAACTGGTGGAGTTGTTTCTATGTTCTGTGTCATCCAACTGAGATTTTCATAAGGGTAACCTTTTTTATGTTAGTATTTGTTAATTTTGTATGCTGTTTGAAGCTAAATCCCATAGCAATTTGCATATCATTAGCAAGATTACTCAAGTTTAACGTTAAAAAAACAAAGCACAAACATAGCTCAACTGCTGAAACACTTGAAGAGTTGCTTTTTGCAGCAGGTTTTAACGTTAAACATGCTGTATGATCAAAACTGTTTGATACAAAGACAAAATTAGAATTGGCAATAATCATTAATAACACACTAACACATTAACACATTAATAACACATTAATAACACGTTAAATGGATGTGTGCCGAGAGATTGGCTTCGGTCAGCTTGCGAGTCTATAAGCCTCCATGGCTTCTTTCGCGAGTTCCTGCTTGCGGGAAGATCACATATACATACATACATACATACACTCAAAGCTAAAATGCATTTAGTGCCAAAATTTATAGGGGCCGGATGTTTCAGTAAAATTGATTTTAACTGTGAGTTATAACACACTGTGGATAAAATGTTTTGGTAAACTGATGATCAACTGCAGAAATCTTGTGATTTAGACAAGTAGCTCACACAAATTATGTAGCCAAGTTATAAGTTGCAGAATGAACTAAACATTGATTAGTTGTTAGAGTGTTATACATCCAATGACTTATGGTTACAAGAAAACAAATTACCTATCGGTCATATTTCACGATTATGATAATAGTTGGCTATAGATTTATCTATAATGATTGCCTGAGAGTGAAATTGTGATGCCAGTTGCCCAGAGCTGGATGTCATATAAAGTTTCATTTCATTTATGTGTTTTATCACAAAGTACACGTATGGAAAATAAGTACCAAATCATGTATATGTATGTATACATACATTGCACAAGGAAGTGATTTATAAAACCTTTGTAGGCTTCTCTAGAAGGTCACTCACTACCTGTATAACTCCTGCAATAGAGTAAAGGAATGTTACCTACAATAAAGCATAACGGAACATAGCGCTCACGGCACTCCGAGAGGGTCCTTAACTGTGTAGCGCAAGAGCCATTTTGTGTGTGTTTTGACCTGTATCTTCATGTGTATTTAGTCAATCATTTTGGACCATCCACATTTTGAAAGCTTAAACTGTTAGCTTTCTGGTGGTGTATGCCTTAATCCATATATATTTTGGTAACCTTACGCCAATTTTTAGCTCATACCAGCATGCTGGTGTGAGCTATTGTTACAGTGCGGCGTCTATCACTCTATCCGTCAACAATTGGTAAAACCGCTCCCACTCGCACAGTGTTTGATGGAATTTCATGCAACTTGGACACAAGGACCATTAGGTATAGGTCCATCAGAGATGATCCAAAATTTAGGGTCAAAGGTCACCTGTGGGCCGTAATGGGCCATTTTGTGGAAATACGCAAAATGCTTCTTCTCCTACAGATTCCATGGTACAATGTTGAGGGTTTGTCACGATAGTACTATGGTAGTTTTACCTTCAGGGTGTTCATGAATTTGAGATCAAAGATCAACTAGGGGTCTTTTGTGGCCCGGGCCGCGGCCCTATATTTTCAAATTGCTCCTGTTCGTACAGTGTATAGCCAATTATAATGAAACTTGGTCACAATGTTCCTCGGGATGAGAGTTACGAGGGGTGTTCGGAAAATTGAGGTCAAAGGTCATTTAGGGGGTCATTGGGGGTCATTCTTTGTAATATTTTGAAATATCTCAATCTTCTCAAGATTTTGATGGATCATATTCAAAGTTGAACTGATGATTGTTGGATTGTGTATGAATAAGGTGATGCCTAAAAAATTTTGGTCAAAAGTTAATTAATTACAATTAATCCCCATTGTTTAAAAAAATCTGAGCCTTCACTTTTTGCCAAAGCTCCTTTAATTTGTCTCCCAGTGTCTGCAGTGTTTGTTTACAATTGTGGTTAAGCTCTGCAGAGGCTGTTAGTGGAATTAAAGCAGGACTGGGAGTTGTTATTAACTGTTGAACTGTAAGCATGAGAGCCCTATAGCCAATCAGCACTTGCCGATTCTTAGAAGTCTTTGAGCCTGAGGTATGTAGGCAGCTTGTGAAGTTATGCCTTGTAGGGAGTGCTTGTTATGTCTGCTAAGGTAGAGGGGAGAAAGTTTAATAGGGTAGGTCAGTGGTATTGTTTGAGAGAGTGGGTAAAATAGGATTTAAAGGGGAAATAGGAATTATAGCCAGTGGTGTGGCCAGGATTCTGTTAATGGAGGGGGGGGGGTATCCCTCACGGGCCCAAAATTGGTTTTGTGGGCCCTACATTTTTAAGCTCGAAAAAGGTATGAGCTTCTGCACCATTGGTGCTCTAGTTAATTAAAAAAGTGATTTTAGGATATTTTCAATGAGAGTACACTTGAAAACCCTAGTTTTTCCGCACTGTGTGGGCTGTTTTTGCCCCGTAACTTTTGTTTGCGAAGTCCTAAAATCCCAGTTCAAATGGTGAATTAAACTATGAATATTCATCACGTTTTCTACCGATTCTTAACTAAATTGACCAATGAGAACCTTACGCCAAATTGCAAACTAAAAAGAAATCAGGGATATTCCTTCTGTTTCCCTTTGTTCTCAATCGACATGACGACACAATACTGTATTCAGCACATGTTGGTGAATGTGCATTCAAGGAGTGTTGTCGTTTGATTGTGATATCTTGAGTTATTGTTAGATTTAACTCAAAATGCTTCTCACTAACTTTCAAAAGACTTTATTTATTCAATTAATTGTAATTTCGGTTGAAAATAATACCTCCAAAGTGACATTTTCTGTATCCTTTTGAACCTGTTTCTGACCACGCGATGAAACGACTAAGTTGGAGCGTACCAAACCACAGTTTGTGGGGTATGTAGTTGTTCTAAAGACTATAGTTTTGTACTGTTTAGAACGCAATATAGCTTTACAGTGTAATGTCTATACTAGCTGCGTATAAACAATATTAGTGATACTGTAGCCTATAGACTAATTCAAGTACAAGTCGTAGTGGGGTTCGGCCTAGTATCACATTGGTATTAACCCCCTAATGTATAATGGAACAGTCCCTGACGCTCTCCGTCTTCGCGTGATTGTCCACAGAGCAGCGGGGAAAAATTAGGTCAGCAGAAAAACCGCAAAGAGGTGCTTGCTGCAAAGGCAATTCTTAGTTTTCGCTGTGAGCGTTTTGGTTTAAAACTTTCCGTTATGGTAAAGGAATGTTAGCTACAATAAAGTAAGGAATGTTACCTACAATAGAGTAAGGAATGTTAGCTACAATAAAGTGAAGTAAAGTTAGCTACAATAAAGTGAAGGAATGTTAGCTACAATAATTTAGAGGGAATGTTACAACTATAAAGTAGAGGGAATGTCACAACTATAAAGTGAAGGAAAGTTAGCTACAATAAAGTAAAAGGAATGTTACCTATAATAAAGTAAGAAGGAATGTTACCTACAATAATGTAAAGGAATGTATTAATAAAGTGAAGGAATGTTACCTACAATAACGTAAAAGGATTGTTACCTACAATAATGTAAAGGAATGTTTATTAATAAAGTGAAGGAAAGTTAGCTACAATAAAGTAAAAGGATTGTTACCTACAATAAAGTAAAGGAATGTTAGCTACAATAAAGTGAAGGAATGATAGCTACAATTAAGTAAGAAATATTAGCTACAATAAAGTAAACTAATGTTACCTACAATAAAGTAAAGGAATATTTATTAATAAAGTGAAGGAAAGTTAGCTACAATAAAGTAAAAGGATTGTTACCTACAATAAAGTAAAGGAATGTTAGCTACAATAAAGTGAAGGAATGATAGCTACAATTAAGTAAGAAATATTAGCTACAATAAAGTAAAGGAATATTTATTAATAAAGTGAAGGAAAGTTAGCTACAATAAAGTAAAAGGATTGTTACCTACAATAAAGTAAAGGAATGTTAGCTACAATAAAGTGAAGGAATGATAGCTACAATTAAGTAAGAAATATTAGCTACAATAAAGTAAACTAATGTTACCTACAATAAAGTGAAGGAATGTTAGCTACAATAAAGTAAAGAAATGTTTCCTACAATAAAGTAAAAGGATTGTTACCTACAATAAAGTAAAGGAATGTTAGCTACAATAAAGTGAAGGAATGATAGCTACAATTAAGTAAGAAATATTAGCTACAATAAAGTAAACTAATGTTACCTACAATAAAGTGAAGGAATGTTAGCTACAATAAAGTAAAGAAATGTTTCCTTCAATAAAGTAGACGGAAGTTACCCACAATAAAGTAAAGGAAGTTACCTACAAGTAAGTATTTAAGGAGAAATTACCTACCATAAAGTAAATGAATACCCTATGCCACATTCTTGGTGTTTGTATTAGCATGCTGCAATCACATTGAGATGCAGAAAACAATCGGTAAGCTTTTGCACTTGATATTCTGTTATTGTGTAATATTGGGACATCATTTTAAGCTTGAACTGGATCATGTGTACTAGTGTCTGTTCCCTTCTTCCAGGGGTCTCATGATATTCACTAAACATTGTCATGATCATAGAGTTACCGTTTCTATGTAAGGGGTTGAAAGTGGATCAAGTTAGGTACAGTAGGCTCCTCCAACTCGGGTGACTTTTCTTTATGTTTGATCAGCACTGTTACCAAACCAACCAAATTTTTTTCAAAATAAGATTACAGTTTATCAAACTAAGACTGCTGGCATTTTTCCCCAAAGTTAAATTTATTGAATGAGTAATTACTGGATTCAATTTTGGTCCTGGAGATTTTCTATCTTGGATACAATTTTTATATAAATCACATGATAGATCAAATTAGACATTTGCCATATATAATTCATGATTTGAAATGGAACTTTTTGTCTAGCCAAGCTAATTACCTTCATTGTGATAGAATTTTTGTATCAAACAGCATGAAGCAAATTAATCATGACCAATTCAAACAGCTGCTCATGTAAACTTATTCATGCACACTTCAGACATAACCATATGTAATGAAGTTAACAATGGATTCCAGTTACTTCAATAGCGAGCGGGATTACATTTTGCTGTCAAGTAAGATAATTTATTTTTACAATACCATCACAAATCCAGCTAATTACATCATACTATGACACTATATTTTTGAGGGTACTGCACACAGCTGTCTAGCTATGTGTCTGATTATCTCCAGCGAAATTGTATGTTTTCCCCAAGTCGATTAACTGTGGGCCCTCAGGATATCTGGATTTTGTGAAGGTAGGTGAAAATGAGCTCTGTGAAGGAGCATTTTACTTCTAAGATATATATACTGGTGGACCTGCATAGCTTTGAGTCTGTAGTCCTTGGTCTTTGTACATAGTAACACAGTAGTAATTCAAAGACAGGCAAAGAAGTACAAATTTATCATAGGTAGTTTGCAACTCCCTCACCCAACTTTTTTTCTCCTTAAGTTCTGTATGAAGAGTATTCTCAAGCCTTACCTAAGTTTGAAGTGGATAATATACAGTAGCGTGCATGCTAGCCTTTTTTAATTTTATTTTTATCGTTATATTATATCTTAACTTATTCATAGTGAAAAGAGGAATAACAGTAAAGTATTAAATGTTATACATGAAAGGAAAAGCCGGAATCATTTAATTAATATACAGTTGTGAACCATCCGATGCACTAATTCATATACAACACCATTGTATCATAATATGAAAGAAAATCTACCATATGATACATCCATAAAATGTAGTAAGTGCTCTGTATCACCAACAATGGTCAGGGACGTAGCCAGGGGGGGAGCGATGGAAGCGATCGCTCCACCAGCCCCCTCCCCCCCTCCCTTTGAGTACCTCAAAAAATAAAATTTAACTAAAAGTAGGAAATATCATTATAGCTCTCTTTTCAGGTTGAAGGAAGCTAAGCGACCCTTCTCAATCTTTCCCCTGAAAGTTTGTCTGCTACGTAAATAAATAAAATACTCTTATTATTGTTTATTTCCCGCAACGTGGGAGGCTTTTTAGGCAAAAATTTTCTTTGTACATCATGGTGCTCCATTAAGTGTTATAATGTGCCCTTTGTGAATAGTGCTCCTTTTAAAATTCTGCTTCCCCCCCCCCCCCTTTCAAATTTCTGGCTACATCACTGCCAGTGGTTACATCTATACAGACCAGCAATGATATATATTGCTATACATTGAAATTGTACTACATAAGTATTAATATCATGACAGATTTAACCTGCCCAGTTTCTCCCACAATCTTTAAAACCTGCTTCACATATCACCTTATCATGTTCTACATTTTGATGTCATAGCAGTGGTAAGGTGCTCCCTTTGTGTATTACATCTATTGTCTATTGCTAGTATAAGATATATGTACTACAAAAATGTTGTTATATGAATGTTATAGATATAATGCATAAAATTCACTGTATATAGAGTATAGACTTACGAAATGTCACCCGGCATCCTGCTCCTGGTTCCTCCAGTTTAGCAGTGAACCACCTTCCTCTTGTATCATCATCCCAAATGAGATGTTCAAAAAATATAAAAAATATTTGACATAATTGTGAAGTCAGAAGTCATCTGCTCCACTAACCCATCTTGTTTAATACCTACAATGTAATATAGCTGACTCGTTAAATTTATAATGTTAGTACTAAGTACAATGACAATTAATTATTGATAATTTATCTCTCTCTGTTGCATTCTGCATGCTAGACATTTTCCCTATCTCTCTGGCTTTACAGCATTACTAAATGTATGTCAGTGGCACATTACTTAAATATTTTCCTGGGCAATACCTGACACTCTTTTGTAACTATAGTTTGCTTTTGATGCTGATTAGTAAAACAAGGCACTTTTTATATACCTTGCCAAAAGGGGGAAAAATCTATACCATGGTGTGTGGTGTGTGTATAAGGTTACACCTTGGCTTGTAGCCACGATAAGGCAGAAAGTATACCCTGGAATAACTTCACTCTTAGTACGTGGATGCACCTAGTCAGTGCAAGAGCTCTATCATTTTCCATAAAGGTCAAATGTCACCCTCCAAATTATTATTATTTTTTTTTACTAATTGAGGTTACTCAGGGAAGTAAATGATGATTTCATTCGGTTTTACACCCAGACACTTTCGAATAGTATCACTGATCACAGAACTTACACAAATTCATTCCAAACTCGTTGATGTTTCCAACTCTTTCTTCCATATTTTCTTTAAAAAAATTAATATGCAGTCTAAAAATTTGTGATACAGGTAACTGTTTAGAGTCAAATAGTGTGTTTACAAATTTCAACACAAAAGGCTGCTTTCAGGATTTCTAAAGTTAAACCTTGAAAGAAAGCAAAAATGAGAACAATATCTCGTTGTGACCTGCAGTAATATTGAAAGTGCATCATGCTTGTGTTCAAAACAGTCATATACAGTTTGCCAATTTGAGACTAGTAGGTTCCTATGCACACATACAGCTGAATGTGAAATTGAGCTCAATACTTGGATATCAATACAGCAAACAGAACTAGAAGTGTCACAACTAATTGGTCGGAAATAGAGTTAATTAATCTTGTAAAGATGGTAATGTTCATTTTCCTGTCTAAAATGTCATATTAGAAGGTCGTCAGCAATTATAGTCTTTTGGTGATAGGGTTCCATTGATTTGCCCAAAGGAGTTCAGGATTGCTTTGAGCTAATTGCTGTTAGTGTTTGTAATATATAGTGTGTTGTGTATGTGCTTTAAAACATAGCGCACAACTTTGAGGCTACAAGCACAAAGGGTTGGGGTGAGGGGCGGGAGGGTGGGGGGGGGAGTGGTGATGAGGGAAAGAGAGCAATCCAGTTTATTGAAATGTAATTAGAAGTTATGTAAAACTGTCCCTTTCTTCCATGATTAGTTGAATGTGTCAATACGACATGAGTGTTCAGAATGTCTTTTTACAATCCTATCCAGTTACCAATTGTAACTGTTGGAGGTGATGACTTCATGCAGTATATTCTGATTTACCATAACTAATGTGATAGGATACATACTGTGCTTCTATGTACATGAATAATGTAAACCAAGCAACTAACGGTTTTTCTGTTGTTTTTTTTTTGGGGGGGGGAGGGGTGGGGTTGACATAGTTGAGAACTTACATGACTGAAATTGCTTTGTGTTAATCAAGTGTAGAAGTTGCTACCCTCAAATTATGTATGTATTAATTTCATGGTGCTAGGTAGTTTACTGTGTGATCAAATATTGGTTGTATGTCTATAACTTATAATCTCTTTACGGAACACGAACAAAATGCATCGACCAAACAACCATCTGATCTTCAAAACCAATCAACTGTTGTGGAATGCATATAGTAAGAAAGACTTATAACCTCTCTGCACCTCAATGACAAATTTGAATTTATTTGAAGTGACCTTGAATATTACTTAAACACCTTCCTTTTTTTTTATAAGTCTCTCTTTTTATGCCAATTATTTGCTATTAGTACCTGCGAGAGAATTTAGAACGCCGATGGGTTATCCATTTATCTCACAACCTTGGTGTTGCTGCTAAATGATGCATAAATTGTATGGTTGGTCACCTGAGTGGTAATTGCTTGGCATTTATACTCTTGAACCTAATGATTGAACTACGGTAGGTACCTCAGCCCCCCCCCTAATACCAGGGGAAGTCCTGAGCTGGAGGAGATACAGTATAAAGACAGGCTGTTAAATTAGGGGGTCTATACAGCAGTTAGTAACCTGAGAAGAATAGAAAGGTTAAAGGTAGAAATATAAAGAGCCCATTGCCTACAGAACGTCCATGGAATATACCTTTTCAAAACATTTATATATTTTCACATATTAGGAGAAGTATTTTTAACAGAAGTTATCATTATTAATCAAACAATTGTTTCCCGGACTAAAATAACCTATGGTGGCTCTCTTATTTGATCCTTTGAAAAGCCTTTTTCTTTTCTTTCTTTTTTCTTATATATATATATATATATATATATATATATATATATATATATATATATATATATATATATATATACTCATGATATGTATATATATCAGGCAACTATATATTAACTCTAATTTATACATACATATAATAAATTTTTTTTTTTTGAAGATTTGAAATTTGTGAGATGCAAATTTCAGAATCTGAGGCAAGTTGAATGTTCAATTACAGAATTGACCTCCTCTGTCGATACATAATTGTAACAGGCGATGAAATCAACACTAACTGTACAGTAGTTGTTTACCTCTTTTTCTATTCAAAGTGAAAATGTTGTCGATTGTTAACAATTCTGTAAAGTAGCAGACATTGCTTGTTTTTGTGGGTTCTTTTTCTGTTACTACTACCTTGAGGTATTCTGATATAATAATAAATCTCATTCCAGAAAAACTTAAAAACTTCATTGGGACCACGTTATCAAGGATAATAATATTGTGTGCATGTTTTATGTTATTTCATTCTTATATGGCTAAGAATCACTTAGCTTATTGGAATTCTGTTTTTAAGTCTGCATTGTCAAAAAAAAACTTAAAAGATGGTCATACTGTTGTAGTCATAGAGTATAATACAACTTTAGGCTATTTTAGTATATATACAAGGTCACTTTATCCCCAGATGTTGGTTAATTAACACTTATCTAGAATCTTTTGTTTAATATTACAATAGCCTCATATCAGATACAAGGCCATAAAGTTGCAATGGGATTCATTAGGATAGCCAATTTATTACCAAATTATTCAAATAAACACATTCAGACAGTACTAATTATCCACCTTTCTGTTCATAGTGGCATGTGTCCGGTCACATGTCTTACCGACTTAAAGCACCCAGTTGGTAACTCAGAGCAAGTGCCAACAAATTTTCATGGTCTTTTCTTCTACAAGATGTTGACCATGTAATTGGAAAAAAAAACTATTTCTGCTGATTCTGCGTGAGGTATGGGCGGAGGTGGCATGGGGTTATTAGTTGAGCTTGTCGTAGGTAATCTCTCAATGTTTAGAGGGAAAGTTCACAGATTTGATAGTGGAAATAGTCCAAGAAAACTTGAATCTCCTCTCATCCACTGTGTATAGCCACTTACTGTTGGCTATGTGTCTGTTTGAAAATCTCCATTAACTGTGTTATAACACAGCAATTTTCCCATTTGACAAAACAGTTTATATGCTCTATATGTAACATGTTCATCATAAACCAGTTTTAAGTGAAAACATACTTTCATCTCTATTTTTAGCCTAGATACAGCTATACCCAATCCATCCCACTTAATGCAAGAAGGTTATCTACAAATTATGTTTTGTAAAATTTACCTTTCCTTCTTTCTTTTCACATTCTTACCCAAGTTCTTAAACCTAGTTGGAAGTTTTGCAGATGAATACTTATCAGTTACTTTATGTAGTAAAAATAGCCTACTATACATGTAGTCAAACATTCACTATACTTTGCATAGTAAAATAAGTTCATATCATTTCAAAGATAAGAAAGAACTCGTACTTATGAATTAATTTCCAGTACATAAATCTGAGCTAGCTAGTTGTTTCAACCAAAAAGGCAGGATTTTTTTTATTTCGGAGGGTAGGGGGAGGGGGTAAAACAGATTGGTCCAACAAGCTAGAACACTCAAAATGGTACGTGAACACCAATGAATCAGGTGATCCCGTAGTTTGATCAGACTTTGCTGTCTTGTGCTTGTGAGAGCAGCTTGATGACCAGAATTGTGTAAATGTTAAATTTTGTATGAACAATCAAACTCTGTCAGATAATATTGTGACTGAAAACAAGTTTATTCACAATCAAGATGATACTTGCTCACTTGATTATCAATGTGATAGGGTTATGTAGGTCAATTACTGTTCTTTATGAATTCTTTAAAAATCCTCATCAAGTGAGACATCTCTCATTTCTTTCTTTTTTTTTACTTGTGTGTCTCCAGTTATTCCCAATAGTATAGATTTCAACTTTGGGTTCTATTTTGGTATGACTAACAAAACCATGATTTTGCAATGGGATTGATTAGTTCACATATACCTAGTACATTAAAAATAATCAGCTCTACTTTAGTGCTCACACCTACAATACATTGTTAATGTAAACCTAGCTAAACTCCTGCTAACTACAGTATAGACAAGAATCTGCTTGTCCTTGGCTGTTACAAATCACTTGTGAAATGCACTTTAGAGGTATATGATTGAGAATGCAAATGGAAATATGTAGGTCTATATATAGTTTAATCTCTGAGTAGGAGAAGCTTGTAATGAACAACCCCCCCCACCCTGCCCCCCCACCCCGTCAAGTATCAAAGGAAGAAAGAGAGAACTTTTTTTCCCCCATTCATATTGTATTTTATATCTTTTCTTTGAGCAAGAGAGAACATTTACACACAGAATTGAAAAAATTGAACGAAGAAGAAATAAATAAATATTTGCTACAGCCAGTTATACTTAATTGAATGTTATAATTACAAGGAAAAGTAACAATTAGAAAATCTATGTACTACCATAAGACATCATAGAGCTTACATTTTTTTAATGTTTCATTTATTTTTTGTTTTCATCTTGTATTGTCCATTTTCCTTGATTGATACATGATGGAAACGTCAATGCTGTCACTAAACTGTTGTGTTTCTTATAGTGTGACCTCATATTTGCATCTTATCTTTTCATGTAAATACACTTTCACTTACCTTTCAAGAATCAAAGAAATGAAAAAAGGAAATTAAAATGTATGAACACCAACAGTAGTCAGCACTTTGACATCAAAACTCCCACTGAATACTTTGAAACTCAGCAAAAACATGTAACAGTAGGAGATTCTTGGAGGAATTTTCCATCCTATGTGTCTCTATTATTTATTTTGAGATGGCAGTTGGATTTACTTTTCCATTAAAGTAAACAATTACATTAACATGCTACAAAAGACTCTTGCTATTAAGACTGTAATCACAGTTCTAGGTTTACCCTGGGTCATCTCAACTGTGTTGTCAAATCTAGCCAAAGAGATCAGATTAGTGAGGAGTTCAAATGTAAATCAAGTGAATTCTGGCTCTGCTTTGACCGATTGTATCACACAGATTGCAAAAAAACAAAATTTGCTCAGAGTGTAGGCGAATTATAATGGATGGAAATGCAGACAGTGCCTTTTTTTTTGCTGAGAAGACCTTTCTGTTAGTTCAAAGTGAAGGCAAACCTAGAACAAACCAGCTGAGATTCTGAGGGGTAACTTGAGCGTAACTTGATGGTAACATGAGGGTAACATGAGGGACACGTTTGACAACATTTTGTACGAAGAGTTTAATACAAACTTCTTTACATGTTAATCTAAAGGTCAATATACATCAGCTTTTACAAAACTGGGTAGAAACAGTCTGATTTTTCTGGAAATCAAATCCTTTGTGTCAGAAGAGACATAATTTTAGAGGTTATTTTGCAAGATCAGCCTAATCATAAGAAACAAAAGTATGTTTTTGATGGCTGTTGAAGAGGATTTGGTCTTCTGTTTACAACTTTCAAAGTTTCATTTCAATGTGAGTTTCTACCCTGTTGCTGTCTTATTTCTCTTACTTCTTTCTTGCATTCTTGATCTCTTTATTATTCAACAGGGAAGAATCGTTGACGTCAGCCTCTAGTTTGCACGATTTGGAAGAAGAAGAATTAAGCATGACCAACTACCAAGACTCACAGTAAGTAGTCTTAAGTACCAAATTATTCTCTTTGCCCATGAAATATGCATATTTATAGGAGTTATTATTACTTTATTTGATCCTTTTACCACCAAATAGAGATTTTTTTCATCTTATAATAAATCTAACTTTTACCAGCAGTCAGATAAAGAAGATTATCGTTACATTTGTGATGTATGTAGGTCTTTGAATTGTATAACTTAATTTACCAACTTGAAGTTTTTTTTTCTGACCTTTTAAATTGTGACTTTCCAAATGTCTTGTACAAACTATTACAGAGCTGTGTGTTAAGGATGCTGTGAAGATGAAATCAGCATTCTCAGTGAAATTTATCTACAGTATACTTACAGTATAAGCAAGCGTGCCAGTTTGCTACAAAATGCATATATAGATGCATGGCACGTTTCTTTGTCACAAAAATATCATCAGGTTTGGTGATGATCAAAGCCACATTAAAATGTTTCAAAGGTTGTCATTCATGTCCCCAAACTTTATGAAAACAATGCTAGAAATATTACAATTAAGACTTTTCTGATTTATATTCTGGTTCTCCAAACTATTTTCAGACATTTTAGGGTTGTTAATTTGTAGGGTAGATAATAAATTGTTTCAGTGTGGATAACCAGGCGCAATAAAATTATTTCTTGAATTTTGAGTACAGGTGGCCATGAACAATTTAAGTGAGTAGTACTGGTATAAATTGTATGTAAAACTTTCTGTTCAGTTAACATCATTCAGACCAAACCATTTTAATATACATTCATGATTGGATACCCCTCAATCTGGCTATGAAAACATAGTTAAAACTTGGGGGCTGCTTTGCTTGTATAATTTACCAAATAATTAAACAAAATATTAGTGCAATACAGAAAGATTGGTGTCCGACAAATTTTATTGTTTTTTTTTGGGGGGGGGGGGGGTTTGTGGGGTTTTTTTGGCAAATGCTGCAAGGTTATATGACTAGGCCCTAATGGAATCAATTCTGTTGGGATGTTGATGGTCAGACTAATAGAATGGGATTGGTTTTCAAATGTACAGGATAGTTTAATCGGTGGAGTATGACACTATTAAAGAATATCTGGGCTCACTCTCTGATTTTCTGGACCGTAAATCTGGACATCCGAAAAATGTAGCAGAATCACACTTAGATTGACCAATATGTACACTGTTATGAGAGATGTGTAGCTTCGGTGAGTAGAATTTTGACCTTTGTGCTGGTAAATCTTCCCAATCAGTTCGATCATAGGCATAACCCTATGTTGGTCGTATTCCAACTGTTAACAACTTGTTGTCGGCTGAGGCTAAGTTTTGGTGGTCCGAAACAAATTTAGTCATTTGGAACTACTGTTAAGAATCTTCCCCGAATATGCACCTTTGATGTGACTCAAAGGGCGTCAATGACTATAAACTTTCATTACCTGTAGAATCTTTGTAGTCAAAGAGTATTTTCATTTATTGCCATAGAAGTGAGGCATTACTATTCCTCTACTTTTTCACATTTTTCTCCTCTTTATTTTTGCCAGGCATAATCTAATATTTAAGTAACCAGAAATCATGTTTTCCCGGGTATTTTTATAATCTTCATTTTGTGGTCTGCTGAGTTTGGCTCAGTTTACAGTCTTCATCGTGATTTGGTTTAAAAACTTGCTCTGCTTTTAATCAAGATTTACAAAGATCAATTTCTACTCACCTGCATCTCGAGATAAGAATCTCTATTTTTGAAGCTGTTTGTGCAAAAATGATAAAAAAACCTGGCCTGGAGAAAACAAGAAAATGACCCTGTTGTTCATGAATTCATGAATACATTATTTTGTTTTAGAGGAGGGTGCAAAGAAGGTAGCGTTCCAACTTCCAACCACTTTCAGCTTTCAGTCAATATTCAAAGTCACTCCGATGACAGTTAGCCAAATGATACAAGCAGAAGGAATGAGGATACACTTTTGGATAGGTTGAAACAAGTAGAAATTATTAAAGTACTCTTAACTTTAGAGTGGATTGGAAGATGGAAGGAAATATGAATATGCTAAAAGTGAAGTTTTCATAGAGGACCAATTAGGATATATAAATTTGTAGAATACTCTGAAGTACTTAGCAGCTTGGAGTGTTGGGGTTCTTTACTGACTTATTCCCTTGTCATGATAGCATTTAGAACCAGGGTTCGGTAAAAGACATGTTGGCCACACCTGCATGAATAGATTGTTTGATGAATAATCTTTGTTGTACTGTAAGTTCATTTGATGCCGGTTCAACAGTTTCAGTTACTACTTAAAAGTGTTAAAACAGTAGATAAGGTTGTTAGGAGACAGGTAAGCTTGTCACTCGTAAATATATACTGAAACCAGTAAGTTTTATCATTTCTCTCGTTTAGAGTTAAGTTGAACTAGTGACGACCAGCTCTGAACTTATACTACTAGCCACCACTCTACGTAATGTCCCAACATTTCTTCCTCGATGGTTGGATGTGATTGTAGTTGTTCTTAGAGGAAGGATCACATCATGAAGATAAAATGTTATTATGAAGCCAACATTTGAAAATCCGCACTTTAGTAAGACTGTGACTGCCGTTCATTTTTCGCCACTGCCCACTTTTTTCACCTTTCCAGGTTATTTGTTTGGAACGTTAGCCTGTGTGTTACGTAATCAATTCGCCAAGCCTAGCAAAGGAAACAAGCGCAAAAAGTCAACTTGCACAGCTCAAATTTCCCGCGATCTACCGCGACATCCTATTAAAATGGCGGAAGTAGGTAAACTGTTATGGCAGTATTATTAAAGGGCACATTTTCAAATGAACCTTGATGAAGTCTATAAATGTCATCCCATAGCAACTAGTTCTTTCTTCTTTCTTTTCTATTGTTTCCTTTAGCCATTACTTTGTTCTATTTTCTACAAGAAAAAGGTGGTGGTATTTGGATATATTGCTACGATAGTTTTTCATTGACATTTTAAAATCAACTTTCACAAAATACTTAGGATTGATTATTGATGAAAGCATGGAAGCCACTCGCATACTAATGATCAATGTGAACGTTACTTAAGTATATCTTGGTATTTTTCTCTCATATTAGAAACACCCTTCCAACTGAAACAGCAATTCAAATTTACTATTCATCACTTCATTCTCAACTTTATGTACTACTTTCTTAAGTCCTCTTCAAATTTTACAGAATAGATTGTTGAAACTACTTAAGATATTTAACAAATCAATTATATTTTGAAAATAACCTCTTATAGATTAAACACATTCACTCGAACAACATACGTGGGATTATATTCAAGTATTGCAATGGTATTCTACCAGGTATGTTAGTCACTGATGCTATCCATTTGTCTAAAGACATTGAACCCTCTATTGGAACGTGGAATAACGATCTTTTCCACGTGACTCGCCATATAACTGTACATGGTAACTAACAGTTTAATAACTATATTTATAACATTCGGCACAAACTTCCTTCCACCATTAAATTAAGTAATTCTCTGCAAGCTTTTCAGAAGAGCCTTAAAACTATGCTCATTCATGATTATCGACAGTAGCAATACCAATACCTGTACTTATGTTTTTATTTTCTTTATTGGTATTGTGTATAAACCTATTTTTTACTTTTCACCACCTGGTCACTAGTTGTGATAAACAGCGTTGTTTTTTCCCCTCTCCACTATTTGTCATCGTTCCTCAGTTGTATTAATTACTACTTATACTTCAGTTTTATGTGCCATATGTGAAATAAATTTGACCTTGAACAATATTATGTTTCTATAATTACAGTATAATATTAGTATTTTGCTGTATTTTATTCACTGACAATACTGTTTTATGTCAACGTGAGGGCTTTGACAGAACAAAAGTAAACTAAATGTCTCAAGTTTACATCATTTTTGGATTATACTAGGATTATAGCCATCCATCACATTAGTACCTGAGCAGGTTCTCAAAAGTTTGTTGTGTAATTGGAATTAAACTAACAGATCCACTTACCGGTCACTTTAACTAGCTTATACTGTATAGATCTACATGTGTCGGTTGGAGCCTCAGCTGAGTGGTGATCAACCAAGTGTTATAAAGCCAGTGTGCAATGCGGAGTACCATAGCTTAGAGATAAGATTGAGATAAGTACACTAAGGACCTGGAAATGAGTGAGATATAAAGAAAGAAATGAAATGCCATGGTAGGCTAATGGGCAGTCCAGTGCAGTGGTAGATTAACATGTTATCACACAGTTAGATCAAATGTCAGCCACTTACTCACAGGTGACTCTTTAAAGGGGTACTATAAAACTAGTGTATAGTATAACACAGTACTATCAATCTCTCTCTCAATGACGGTACCAGCTTCACTGCCTCATCCTCCTCATTCCCTTTAATATATTAACATGAACACTTGTATTGAATACTGTTACAAAATAATTCATCACCTCCAAATGATCCAAACTGTCTTGAATGTAGTTTGCTAGTTTCTGAACATTGGTGACCATTTTAGTATATCTAGACATTTGTATTCAAATTAACTTCAATATCATGCAGACTACTTAACTATATTGTTTTGGAGGGGTGGGGGGAGAGGGAGGCCTAGAGTGTCTTTGAACTGAAATATATCTGAAAACATCAAACAATAGGGAGATGAACAATAGAATAGACTGTTGAAGGTTTATTTGCATCATATTCACTCTTTAAACATTCTTTTCACTTGTGTGTTCCTTTCACCTCAACTCTAGTCATTACTGAAAAAGATCCCAGGGGGGCTGAAAATTTCAAAACATATTATAAAAATCATGAGGAGAAGGGGAGGGTGGATCTGGAGAGCCTTTGAACTGAATTATATCTGAAAACATCAAACAATAGGGAGATGAACAATAGAATAGACTGTTGGAGGCTTATCTGCATCATTATCACTCTTTAAACATTCATTTTACTTGGTGAGTTCCTTTCACCTCAACTCTAGTCATGACTGAAAAAGATCCCAGGGGGACTTTTAATTTAAAAAAAATCATATTATAAAAATCAGTGTATCTAACATTGTCCACTATGAGTCCTGTCTCATGTTTGTATTTCTTATTTTCAACTGCAATACATGTGGATCTTTTCTTTATACTTATATTGTATCATGTTAAGAAAAATGATAAGGCACGTACGGTTTCTTTCTGCGTTAAAAAAAGTTCCAACTTGTTTCCATTAATATCCATGGGGTGCATTTTGAACATGATGAATAAGGCATCAGTGATAAAATATGTTTATGTCAAATATCAATCTCAAGAATCAGTAATTGGTTTTTCAATTGTTTCGATTGTTTCAATTTTTCCATAGAATCCAACTTGATAGTAAAATAAACGGACTAATGATTCAACTACAGACATCTCTGAGTGTCCTGAGTAATAACCTTACACGAGAAGAGTATGCAACATGATCGGACACTGCTGCAGAATGTGGACCCAGTTAAGTCCAGTTTTCATGTTTCAGAGGCCGAACAAGTCCGAATACAGACTACGGGTCCAATTTGTGTGATACAGTAGCATGGCATCGTGAAACAGCTGGCCGTGCCGAGCTCCAAAACCTCTGCATTCAACGAAATCGACGACTTAGGAAATGTACCGGAGACGCAAACGTGCATTGCTAAAGGATTTAATCTACAATCAATTAATGATAACTTGTATTTTTTCATGACACTTCAGTGCTCTTAATTAATTAATTAATTAATTAATTAAACAGCTTATAAACAGGGTGACCATATTTTCTTACTTCGAACTTTTAAAACTGTTAATAGAGACAATGATTCACAATGTTAAACAGCATTGAATTTGTTAAAGATAATTGTTAAAAAGTAAAAAAATCAACTTAAATAGCTGCTAATAATTGATTAACTGAAGCAGAATTCTGCTAAAGCATAACGAAGATGGGATAATATTATAATATTCCATCTCATGAAAAGAGTCTAAATTTTAATAAATTGATGTGTAGAGTTGACCCTATGAAACTATTTATTGAATTGATCCATATGTACTTGTAGTGATGCCGTCACATTGTGACAAATGAACAGGGATTGGCTGTTAAAGGCATTGAAGACTTGCCCCAAACCATGTGTCGCCCTCTGAAAAAAGTTAACTTTCCGTTGCTTGCAAGGGAAGTTTTCTGCTTGTCGCTACAAAATGCAGACAGTAAATGAAGCGTGATACCTTGTTATCTTTATCTGGACCTGAGATGTCCAGCGCTGCTAGGTACACTGTGTTGTGGGTATTGAGGGTAGCTGCATGTATTGGCTGTACACTAGTGTCTAATTACCGACCGACCGTAGCAAGCTGTGTGTGTATTTTCTGAGATGTATGGTGGTGTTAGACACTTCTGTTACACCTCATTCGAAACTAGATCAGATAACCGGCATCAGACATTTCTTTGTGCGTGAGTCTTCCCTCCCTTTAACTGAGGAACTTGCAGGATGAGGGGAGTGAGGGAGGGGAGTGCAAATCAGGAGGAACCTGGAAGCCAAACCATAAACAAAGAGATATTGTTTGGTAGAAGGAATGATAGCTGTATCCATGATAGAATGAGATGGAGTATTAAAACAACATTAAACCACCCACAGTTGAAGAGGATTACACTAACCACTTTTACCTAGTGGGTGGCAGTGTTCTTAAGAGCCGCCTTTGATAAGTAATTGCAGGGTACTTTACCACTTAAGATGTAACAGTAAATGTCAGGTTTTGCTTTGATGATTGCTCTCTGTTGTTAGTTTTCTGCTCTTGAAGACTATGAGTGTATTAATAAAAGTACATAGTGTCAAACATTCCTTAAAATCATACAAGAGCAATGAAGGTGGGGTGAAAATGTTTACTAGTCATTCAGGTTACACTGCTACTATTTCAGATAAGATCTTAAAAGAGGCAAGTTGCTATCTTTTGACAACAACATTTGATTTAGCTGCCATTCTAAGAAATTACAACAAAACTATTAGATGTTTTAATTGGCATCGCACAAACTTTATTTAAAATATTCTTTTCTATTCTTTTCTTTTCTATTTTTGTTGTGACATTTATAGTTGACTATTAGCATATCACAGACAATATGAGGTTGGTTATAAATAGGGATTATGTGTCACTCTATGTTAGGGTACAGTCATTACCAGTACTTTCCCTGACTGCAGTCAAGTTATAGAGTCACTCTATGTTAGGGTACAGTCATGGCCAGTACCTTCCCTGACTGCAGTCAAGTTATAGAGTCACTCTATGTGTGGTACTGTCATTACCAGTACCCTCCCTGACTGCAGTCAAGTTATAGAGTCACTCTATGTGTGGTACTGTCATTACCAGTACTTTCCCTGACTGCAGTCAAGTTATTGAGTCACCCTATGTGTGGTACAGTCATTACCAGTACCCTCCCTGACTGCAGTCAAGTTATAGAGTCACTCTATGTGTGGTACTGTCATTACCAGTACCCTCCCTGACTGCAGTCAAGTTATTGAGTCACTTCACTTTTTGAATCACTGCATTCTACAAAACTGTGAGCCTATGGACCTACAAACAGATTCTGTCAGAAGTGGACATCTTGTTGTTAGGATAGCAATCAGTCGGATCATCCTAGAGCCATGCTAAACACCCTTATATTAAGCATGTAAATAGCATATTTTTAAGGATTTTTTTTTCTGGTTTTCCCTCAGATAACCTGGTCTTACGTTTTGGGTTGTCCCAACAGCAAATTTGGTTGTCTGAAACAATGTAGCAAGATAACAAAGAACAACAAATATGCAGACAGTAGTAGCTACCTGTAGGTTTGGTGATAGAACACCAGCTTTGGCCCATTTCAGGCCTTTGGGTGGATCATAGGCCTACCAATAGTTTGGTTTTATTTCAGTATCTCCAAGTGATAGAGGGTGATATCAACTTATAATCTGACCTACTTGGGGGATTGAGTAACAGTACAATATGAATTTGATGTAAACAAATGGATGATCTGTATAGCTGATTTTGGTTGCCAGAACAGAAGTTTGATCGCCTCTCCCGATCAGCAGACTTAAAACATTTTCCTTGATGTACAGCATTTAGGTCATTTTGGTCTGATGGTGACAGCTATTCAGGTTTTTAATTTAAATTTCACAATGTCTCGGAAAGAATTGTGCATAGAGGGAGGGAATGGGGACTGAGGGGCAGAGACAGGGGTTTGTTTTTTGCAAAATGTGGTTGTGTCTAGGAAGCTAGGATCTGTTGGAGTCACAGTGTGAAAAGTGACCTTGAAACAAACATGTATTTGGGGTGATTAAATGCAAGATGGTGCCATATCATAGTGTTCAAGATTGAAAAGAAAATGTATTGAAGGGAGAAGTTGATGGACCAAATTCCCTCCTCGTCAACTCCCTATATGTTCTCATTCTAAACTTATTACCCAGCATCTGGAAGTATATTAGCCTGGAAAACATGCATTTTTAGACATGTTGATTAACTTTGATATGTAGCCTACTAATATCCAGCAAGAAATAACACCAACGTTAAAAATATATTACTTGCCAATCACCCACACACACAAATAATGATTTCAAGTCATATTCTGTAAAAGAATGAGCTTTTCAGCCCAAGGATCTGTGGCATCTTTCCTCTGTCCATTGTTCTCATTTCTTTCATCTCATTTTCCTAACCTCCTTTTTTTCAGCTCTGGAAAAAAGTTTGCCCGGACTTACGCTCGCAACTTAACGTCAGAAATTGTCAACCTATTCTCGTGCATAGAGTTCTTTCAGAATATCGGTGTCCAGTTGGCTCCCCAGTAACCGATGTTTAGTAGACGCAGAAAGATGTACTATACATACTTAAAAACGATTAGTGTGCGACGAGCATACCCCTACCCCCTGCATTCCAGCACAAAAGGGGAGTTCGTCATCGCTGATGTATTCCTCAAGAAAATCAAAGTAGTAAAAAGTAAAACATGTTCTCACTCTCTCCCTCGTTAGGATGAGTTAACTGGTTCGATTTCAACCATTAACCGGTCAATCGGCTAATTCTTGGCCTTTTGATAGCGATTCTGCCGAAATTCTGTCTCTTTTTACCCCCGTGTTTGAGTGACTGCCGTTTGGTCCTTTCTTTATTCAATTTGGCTGAAATTTCGTCAGCGGTTAGTGTGTGTTGAGTTTTCATACATGCGATCACATTTTATCAATTTGAAGGTCACGAGAGGTCATTATCTGAATACTTAACATGCTACTTCTAGATTGTTTGTCCAAACTGCTGAAATGTTGTGGATATAGTTTGAAGGGTGGTGAACCAAAGTTATTCAGTAAAAATATTATGTCTTTATGTGAGGGTCCAAAACAGGACCTTCTGTAGAGTTTCAGTTATGATGAAATGTAGGGCCAAAGATCATATGCATTGATCATAAAATTTGACATTCAACATTATAGTATCCATGACCAGCATGCGTATTGGTATGAGATAGCAAAATGTCTTCCGTCAATTTGGGAAACAATTCCACCAGTTGGAGACTTGATCAAGTCAAATATGTACTTGTTATTCAGGCTTCCTATCTCGTTCGATGTCATTCTCTGCAAAAGAACTACTTGGCAGATTTGCAATTTCAACTTTTCCACAGTTTGTCTGTGAAATACGACGTTATAATGACCTATATTGTTGGAGCCGACTCCGTTTTCTGCTCTTTAATGTTTCTCTGCGGTACGTCGATGGGTGAACAACTTGCAGACCGTTCTATTATTGTATGGGTACAATTTTCGTGAGCAAGTTTGGGTCAACACAATTCAAACGTGATATATCCACAACATTTCAGCAGATTTAGCAAATGAATTTTGTTAAAGTTTTTCGTTCTACGATTGCATGAATGAAAACTCCCAATTGCATATACTATTGTATCTTTGTGTTTTCAATGGGGCATAGTTTAGCCCCAGCAATAAGTACAACGATCTATTGCATAAAATAAGTTCGTGGCAGTGTTTCCACTTTGAAGGAATCTTCCCGGAATACGACAATATCGGAAAATTACACCGTTATCCCGCATATGTCTTGTCCTCCCCATAAACAATGGATAAACTGCTCAGAAATATTGCCAATCAAAACAAATTTCTCAAATAGAAGCTTAGCCGAGCCCAAGTTCTGCAGCTTTGCTGTTCTTGTTAAACCTGTTCATCCGTTGTACGGTTAACTGGTTAATCGAAAGAGAGAAAAAAAGTTTCCTTAGTTTCCTCCGATTGGTTTCTGCGGATGTCTTTGTAAGTAGATCTTACACAACCCTTACTCAACATATGAGCTTCAAATGTGGTTTCTTAAATTGCTAAAACGCACACACCTTTCTGTTCGCAATTCGTTCATGATCAGCCGGGTGCACAACCGGAAGACATATTTTACAGGAGGGAAATCACGTGTAATGCAAATTTCCTTTGACGTCAAATATCTATTTCCCTATTAAGATTACTAGTGTCATGTTTTCGATAGGCAAGATAAAATGGATGACAGTTAATACACACTGTATGTCGCCCACTAGTCCGTTTCATATATCCAGCCTACTAAATATCACTATGTAAATAGGTATGCGTTACTTCTGACGATAACCAACAAAAATAGGGGATTAAATGTCATTTGAATGCTATCAAAATGGTGAACAGTGGAGTCAAAGGGTCATTTACAAACATAATACACAGACATATGAACAGATAACATTACAAGGCATATATGAACAACAGTTGTGAAAAGACATTTTTGCCAATATAGGAGAACTCTCCGGAAAACAAACCAAAAAAGATGTTACAACCCACTGAGTAAATAGGTATGCACATGTAAACATAAAAATTGAATGAGTTCAAAACAAATAACTTTCGAAAGAGTAAAGAAATTGAAGTAAGTTTATGCATTTCAAATACACAATTAGTACTGGGAAATAAATATTGCACCCTTTTACATCTAGGGGCCTTATAAAATCTACAAAATTCTCTATGGATAGGGTACACTCCCTTCCCTTAGACCCCAGCTCCCCCCCCCCCACCACTTTCACAAATCAAATACCCCACCTGCTCGTATTCATAATATACCTAAGGTATATGAAGCCTTCTGAAAAGAGGCACCAGTGACATAGTTGTTTAACGAGATCAGGGTCCGGCAATGTTCTCGACGCGCCGCGCTGACGACAGCTATTTAGAGATCTTATGCACTGAGTTATTCTTATCCTTTTTCTCCTTCTGTTTATTTTGAAATTTTGGTAAATTAGAGACTGTCTTTCTGAGATGCAAAATGGTGCTACATTCTGCTACTTTTGAAGCAATGATGAGCGGAGGTTTCGACTGTATACATTGAACCACAGATACATATTTTATATGTAAGTAAATGTACAATAAGATTTTGGAGGTAATATTCTGTCCGTCCCCTGAGTTGAAATTCTCCTCTCACCCCCCCCCCCCTCTCTCCCCCTTGCCAGAATTAAACTTGGCCAGTAGCCTATATGGAGTTTCCGATCCGTACTCCCAAATCGTTTACAACCTGATATTTTTACCACATTAAGTTAGTCCACGGTTAAATGCAAATATTATTATATTTCATTTACGAGACACATCCAAATGACGTCACACAATAGCACCGTAGAAATTGGCACTTCCCATTGAAGCTTGGTGGATGTTTTCGTACACAACCGCATTTGAATCGGTCACAGAATGATTAGCCTTGACCACTTGTGTCCAATCAAAATTCGACAGTCGAAACTTACACCACTGTTAAAAACGCTATTCAACAGAAATTGCAGATGGCGACTTCAAGATCGAAACAGATTTGTCAAATCGATAATAGTACAAAAGATTAGTCATTGCTAACACGGGATCTTACAAAAGTTGCCCATCGATTTTATTCTTACCGTTTTACAAGTGAGTAATCTTGTCTAACTCCTCTGCTACGCTTGTTTTTTTGTTATTACTTAGAATCAGACGGTTGGCCCAGCGTGTATCGTAGCGATAAACACAAAATTCTACACCCATAAATATCATGTTTGTTTGGTAGACGCAGTTGCAAAACAATTTTTATCGACCAGTGTCTAATTCTATTTAACCATGCTTCTTCATTTACCCAATGGGGAGACGCTAAAGTATTTCTATCAAGTTGAAAACATTTGTAAAGGCTACCGTATGTAGCGTGCACGCTAAACATTATCAAGATCATGTCCGCGTTACCTTCGTGTTATTCGTAGTGCCGTAATAGTGGATTTTTGAAGCAGCGGTTGAACTTGTTCGGGGCCAGGGTGTTGGGTGGGGGTGGGGGAGGGGCAGTTTGATCTCACGAGTGAACCGAATTTTCTGAAGGCTACTTTCTCACCTGGCGAATAATAACATTTTATATGATTATGTACAATAGTGGAATGAACCCCAAGGACAAAGAGAACCACGACTAGATAAACCAAGGCTTGCGCAACGTGATCATTGCAAGTTGCAGAAACGTGTCTTATCCAGGAGGGGGAAGGCTATGAAAGATCAGAATGGAGAACAGCATACTTAGGTTGATATTTTCGTTGATACGCCTACCCCTCCTTTTGTGGTGTGTGTGTGTGGGGAGGGGGAATACCTCCTCAGTAACTCTGGTCCGTTATGTTTATCCGTCATCGCATAATTATTAACTTATATGCCACATGGAAAAGAAGTCTCATTATAAAATAAAAACTGCGAAGGAGTCACCTTTACCAAATATGCATTATGTCTCAAAA
The DNA here is from genome assembly GCF_037975245.1 of Apostichopus japonicus. Lineage (NCBI taxonomy): Eukaryota > Metazoa > Echinodermata > Holothuroidea > Aspidochirotida > Stichopodidae > Apostichopus > Apostichopus japonicus. The sequence continues at coordinate 8,781,349 of NC_092581.1, forward strand.
AAGAACTGCAAATGAACAAATGTAAATCCGTCCTCGCCCTTTCCCGAAATCTATTCATGTATGAACTAACACTAATGCCTGTTGTCAACCAAGAAAATGAACAAATGTAACTTTGCCCCCCCCCCCCCCTCACACACACCCTGCCTCTTCTCGGCATCTTTTCATGTGACCTTATACTGAAATGAACTAACACTAATGCCTGTTGTCAACCAAGAAAATGAACAAATGTAACTTTGCCCCCCCCCCCCCTCACACACACCCTGCCTCTTCTCGGCATCTTTTCATGTGACCTGATACTGAAATGAACTGGCACTAATGCCTGATGTCAACCAAGAAAGCAGAGAAACAAAGAACTATAACATAATGCAAGTTCAACAACTTCGACAACAACGAGGATAATTCTGCCTACAAAGTAACATCATATAGGTAGCAGATCAGTTTCTTGTTCAACGATACCGTTTTTTCACCTACTGACCCAGATACATACATTACCTGCAGGTAGAAAAACAAAGATATTATACCATCGATTTCTTTAAGGGAACACAAACCCAACCAGCATCTTAGACTTACATGTCAGTTATATCATGGAGGTAATACCTCCATGATAATATATTGTAGAACAACTCTCGAAGACTGCTAAGGAAAATTTTCTTCCGTTTGTGAGATTTCCTTAGTTTAAAAAGTCGTGTCTGAGAGGTTTTCAATGCTGTGATGTCATAGTGCTACTACGGGATCTGAAACCTGTTACTTTCTCTCCTTTTTGACACTTGAAACCAATACCAAGATTAGTTCACGTTAAGATCTTCGATAGTTTAGATTCAGTATTTGCAACACTCATCTTCATTATATAGAAAATGAACACTGTAATAAATAACGCCCAAAACAAAAACGAATTGAAGCATATATGGCACGATGATGTCATACTTAGAATTGATCGTCTTTAAAAAAAAAAACCTTAAATCTTTGGTATCTCATAAATGAAATTATATATTTTTAATAGCTGATTAGGGAAGATATTAATGTGATAGTTATCGTTATTATGTAATGACTAATTTAATGATGCTATAGGGTATGTGTCTCTAGTGTCCCTAGTAGTATTGTACGGTACGTTACATGCCATGCTCGAATGAACTCATATTTATCACCTGAAATATTATCCGCTTTCTAAGCGCATTTGATTGTTTAAAATGATAAATGAAACATTGTTAGTCTCAGTATACTTGACAGTCTCCAAGAGCGGATCTAGGGTTTTGTAAAGAAGAGGAGAGGTTCGGTGCAGGGGGGAGGGTGGGGGCATACGGCCCTGGGATCGTTAAAGCCGTTTTCTTCATGTGTAGGAGGTTTGGTAGTCCTCCCTCAGAATGCAAGTGGTGCATTCTGAAGCCTTTTTAAACTATAAATTAGGGTTAAAGTTAGGTCTAAATGCATACAAGTTCTGCTACATACGTTTGATTTGTTATTGTGTCGGGGTTGGGGTGCATCTTCCACCTAACTTACGAAAACCGTCCACTGTATGTGATTGCTTGGAATCCAAACAGTAACACCTCCCCCACCCCACCTCCCCACCCACATAAACGCACCATGACCAACACATTCACACACCGACATAAAGTAATACACTTTTTACAGCATTTTTTCATCTCTACTGTAGTGAGTGTACGTAACATTGTCAAATCGTGGGAGCATATTATTCAAAGGCATATAGCAAGAGCTTCTTCATTGAACCGGGCCCTCAGTGGTCCATGGCCCACGAGAGTCAGTTCCAACATTTTAACCAACGGATTACCACTGCCAGTCATGTTTTGGCATGAATAATGGAATCAGTTCGAACATTTATATGTCACAATCTGTCTTATTTCACTGAAAAGAGGTTTGTTGTTTTTTTCGTAAGTTGGTCTGCCTGCTTAATCATGTGCTTCGCGCCCATTCCGTGAACTGGTTTTGAAATAATTTTGGGTTTAATTTATCGAAACCAAATTTATAAAACGATCAATTTCTCGTTTCTATATACATTTTTAATAAATAAATTATTAAGTATCGAAATACGACTTCGGCAAAGAAAATCGAATCATAGGCTACCCCAATACATGAACTTTTAGCAAATTATACATTAGTAAATTATACTTGAACTTTGAGGAAACAGGCTTGGAGAGAAGACGTTGACATGTTGACACATTAAATCGAAATTTCTGAATAAAATGTTGTTGTTTGGAGCATGCACTGGAAAATATGATATGAAATAGTTATAATGTTCAAATAATTCATCATCAAAAAAGGTAAAAGTTCGATTTTATTCGAACTATTGTATCACAAGAAGTAACGATTTTGAGACGAAAACGTCAATACTTTTTGGTGTGTGTGTGATCAACGTAGTCGAGGTAATAGTACAGAAAGTTGAAGATAAAACAGTTGGAATATACAATTTCCTATCTGGGTCGCCGTCAGTGCCCCCCCCCCCCCCCATCAGGAAGTGTGTCCCATAATTCCCCCGCCTCCCAGTTTGGTCTCGAAATCGATCAACATCCCTTTTGAAAAAATGATGAAGATGTGACCCTGGTTAAATGACATAGAATTTTCCTCAGTAGAAATATAGTCAATATTCATATTCATATGATGAGTTCCAAAAGGACGAAACCGATCGTCAAGTGATTTTTTTTTCTGGTGTATTGATCATTATTTATTTACTATAAATATATATATATGCCACCAAAAACAGAACTAGTATTGCTCGACACAGGTGACAAACGCCTACAGTGGAATTACGACCTTCCTTACTGGTTTCGAACCTCTGGACATACAATCAGCGTCCATAGCCTAGTGGTTAGGGTGTCCGCGTACAAAGCGGGAGGCCCGGGTTCGAATCCCGGTGGAGGCTGGAAGTTTTTCACTGTTCTTGATTTTCCTACTCATTACGATTTCAATTATATATATATATATATATATATATATATGTGTGTGTGTGTGAGTGTGTGTGTAATTCACTTGGGTATAAGACACCAAAACCCAAGGAGTATTTAGGCAATGGTTAAAATTGCTGAGAAATGTCTAATCATTTTGTTTAAGTATGGTTCGTACTATTTCGTTATGAGTGGTCGACACCCCAGATTCCCATTTACACTTCATACCCTTTCGTGTCCCCTCACCTTCCAAATACCCTTCCCTTTCCACATTCCCTCCCTCCATTTCACCCTCTACACTCCCCTCCTATTCATCGCCACAATCCCCTCCCCATTCACCCTTCCCCGTGGTACCCTACCAGTGGCCAGGAATAATTAGTAAGGAACTCCAACGTGTAAGGCCAGGGGCACAGCATTCGTGTCCGCTAAATTATGAAGTTTATCTTCATATGTTATACTGGCATATGTAGCGGTGGGGTTGGGTGGCACGACAGTCTGCACGAGGCGAGCAGGGCGGCCCCTCCGTACTACCCTTCCTATGGTCCCCGCCTCAACCATCGATTTCAGTTCGTTCGTCTCTTCTCTTCCTCCGTGAAATGACTGGATATGATCCAGGTGATAGGATGAAAACGGTACCGTCGGTAGTGCCCTACAAAGTACATACGAAGTGGGATAGAGATAATTATAAATGATTATGTTGTAAATTTTGACCAACATTGCTTCCTTGCCCTTCTCTTTGCACCAGAAATGGACAACTTAAATAATGAATGTGAGAAAAGATAAATGGATGGAAAAGCTAAATTATCCATTGCATGCAAGCGAGAAAATTCTCTACTTTTATTACTTGTTCAACGCCCTCTATTTGTTAAACACGCGGTTTGTAATCCTATATAATACCTACAGTGCAAAAGATTAATTTTGTATTTAAATTATCATGTTGAAAAAGTAGTATAGTGACTGGTTCAGCGAAACGTAAAGACTATATGAGCCTACATGCCACAACAACTATCTTAATGTAATACCCCCCCCCCCCCCCCCCCGCGATTGTACTGCAAGTTCGTGAATGGTTCAAAAGTAGGAATACTGTCCCTAATTTTGAAGTTCTGATGAAGGCCTACCCGATTTGACTTGTTTCCCGTACAAAACTGTACTATTTTGTTTACGAGGCAAGCTAGCCTACTCTTACAACAACCATCCGAACAACCTCCTTCCCAACATCCCCTCCCCCTTCCCCTTCTCAACTATTACACCGCGCTATTCCTCTCAGCTATCTCCTTAATTCCCAACCCCCGGATAATTTTTGTTCTACATGTAGGATAAATCAATGCCAATTATTGTGTCATGGAGCCCACTTAGGAGAATGTAAGTTTTCTCGTTTTACGGATTTGCTTTTACGGTACAAGTTCCTATGGGATGATTGAAAATTTATAAATTGTCTTTCACCTTACGATTTGTTTGCTTCTTGTCTTCTCCCTGAGTGATCTTGTAAGTTGCGAAGTATACTGCTTTAACTATTCAAGTACCAAAATGAACTTTTAGGGCTCAAATGGATAAAAGAAAGCTTCGTTAACGCTTCTTTTACACTAAGTTTAAACTCTGACTCAACCGCCTTGACGACCCTGAAACTAGACTTATTAATGTAGACGTGACGCAGGAGTAAATTATTATTTTAAAGGCTCCATTATTTTGTCAGTCCCTGAACTTACTTGTACGCAATTGCTCATTCATGAACACTGACAGGTACAATTCCGAGAGAAGTCAATCGGTGTTGAGCAGGTATTAACCAATCACAATTCAGGGGTAAGGTGCCTTACGTCAAGATTGTATGTAAATCTCTTTCAGAGTTCGTGTTCCGCTCGTATAGTAGTATAAAGTTTCTAGAACTGCGTATTTAGCTTTGGTTGTCAGTTTACACTCGGATTATAAACACAAGTTTAGTTGCCAACCGTTTTTCAGTATGTACATATATCATGCAAGGGCGTAGGAACCGGGGGGCTGGGGGGCGCCAGCCCCCCAGTGAAAAATGTGGAGGGGCGGAAGTATCATTCCGCCCCCCCGCTCCGCAAGTCAGAAAACCCCTTTTTCATTTCCAAATGAGAAAAAAAAATCTCATTTGGAGCACCAAATTGCATCTAAGGCCAGGTGAAAATACAAAATTAAGTTTACAAAATGGAGTGGGTGTTGAAGTGTGCTATATTGCACCAAATTGCATCTGAGGCCACCTGGAAATGCAAAAAAATTCCAAAGGGGAGGGGGACACCCCCTCCCCTTAGACCCCCTCCCCCAGGCCGGCCATCAGTCTTCAGCCCCCCCACTCAAAAGTACCTTCCTACGCCACTGATATCATGTATTCATGTTTCACGTCGCGTGCACACTTTCACTACGTCAAACAAGTTTCACAAGAGATTATTAATTTGCACGCCAGGACGTGTACGTTGGAGGGATATCCAAAAAGAGCAATTATCAAAACTTTCACTAGCTGACAAGGCTGAGTTGAAATCAAGTTAAGATGGAAATACACGATACAATTGAAGTTACTTTTTTCACTTTAGTTTGTAGGCCTATACCCGTCCATTTCAAATGTTAAGTAACCTGTTACCCGGTTAGCACCCTATAAATATTTCATGCTGGTGCAACAAATGACAATTCCTGCAGCAACTTGCTTCGTTCATCAACTCGAAAGGTTCGTTCCTGAACCGGAATGGACTTTCTCATATTTTGAACCAGTCCCGTGGCTAATAATCGATTAAGTTAAACTTCGATGATGGCAAGTTCATTATAACCTTAAATTGATGTCAAGTTCATCTTCAAGCAAGCCGTGATATCATTGATTCATTGTAGTTTCACCGGGAAGTGATTCTTTGACATAGCCTCGCTCAGTGCACGCAATGTATAATGTGGTCTATACTTAGCGTATATGTATTCTTCTTTGACTCACATACACCTTGCAATGATTTGTCCACACAGTAGGATAAACCGGGGCACTAGTTCCCCGCAAACAGCACGTATCCCCGTAGAATAGGCCTATATAGCTTGCAATAGTTAATGTTATATCCGATTAGTATAGCTCGGTATCCGCTGCAAATTGTTGTCCGATACTACCCAATGAGTAACTTACACACAATACGTTCAGCTGCTGCGGCATTAGATCAATGTGGGTCGCCTGTACTAAAAGCCACTCCACCGTCCCAAGTGAACCTACCCCATATCTCATACCCGTCCCACTCTAGGCCAATCACAGTTCATGATTGTATTGGGCGAATATTTAGGTTTCGGGACTACACTTCAATCTTGGTGGCAATATCGAATGATTTTACTTGCAAAGAGACAAATTGATATTCAAGTGATGCGGCCGAAACTCCACAGCTAGAGATGTTGCCTTCCAAATTTACATGCCCCATGCCTGCATGATGAACCCTATCATGAATTATGCTGTCATCACAAACGCCGATCTCTTCGTGTACGTATTTGTATAGCCTATATAGTAAAACGATGGTTTAGCTAATAGACAATGTAGAGAAACAAACGCAGAACAGAAGTCCTGTGCGATAATGCCCACAGAATAGATTGAAGTAGGCATGCATAACTAATCAATAAATATATGACCCTGGTTCAGCAACGGGTTTAGGTTAGGGGAGGGGGGTTTGGATTTGTACTTATCAAAAAAATTTCAGCAGAACTTTGATACCGCATGAAATAAACTTGCCTTTATCAATTCAGCCCAAATGCGGTTGAATCTATTTTTCAAATACGTTTATAAAACAGTATAGGTCTACCACAAAATATCAAGATGTTTTGGTAAGGTTATCATGTCGAAGACGGTCGCAACGTTTGGAGATCAATAGCGAAAGAGAAACCGGAATTGTGGTTGTCACGTGACTTGGGATTCCCGTTTATTGACCTAAGCAGATTACTCCCTCAACAGTCATCAGATTTTTGCAACACAATGGTGAGAACAACTTGACATAGGCTACGGGGTGAAACTTTCATACTTGTGTGATACTAACACCACGCAGCCAGAAAAGATTGTTACTCCGCCTCGAATATATACTACCTATATGATGAATGGAACCTTATTTAATTAAAACTAGTTTCACGAAACTGCAACAAGTGGCAATATTCTGTATATATGCGACATTTTGAGTGGAATGTAGGTAAGAGTTCACAACAGCTCCACTATATAGCATGAAGTTTTAAGTTTGTAAGTGGGAGAGAAAATGGTATTACTTCATGAGCCTGCACTGCATTTCATGGATGTGTTATTCCCGTTTCTCGCTAACGAAAAGAGGCGGGGGAAAAAAAGGAAAAAAAATCTAAAATGTAATGCGTTTACCCTAAAATGCAGTGGCGTAGGAAGGTACTTTTGAGTGGGGGGGGGGCTGAAGACTGATGGCCGGCCGGGGGGGGGGGTCTAAGGGGAGGGGGTGTCCCCCTCCCGTTTGGAAATTTTTGCATTTCCAGGTGGCCTCAGATGCAATTTGATGCAATATAGCACACTTCAACACCCACTCCATTTTGTAAACTTAATTTTGTATTTCACCTGGCCTAAGATGCAATTTGGTGCTCCAAATGAGATTTTTTTCTCATTTGGAAATGAAAAAGGGGTTTTCTGACATGCGAACCGGGGGCGGAATGATACTTCCGCCCTCCACATTTTCACTGGGGGGGCTGGCTCCCCCCAGCCCCCGGCTCCTACGCTCTTGCTAAAATGGACAAGTCTCACTATATCCGGAAGAGTTTCTGTTATGATGATGACGACGGCTACCGTGATGATGGTGATGATGGGCCTATATGGTGTCCTGATTTTAAAGCCTGTTTGACTATATGCCGGGGGCGCTACCACCTTTTTGTACTGGGGGGGGGGGCTGTTAAGATGTTAAGCCTTCTAGGCAGTGGTCTAAGGGAAGGGTGTTCCCTCCCCCCACCATTTCATAATTTTTTTAAATGGAACCTGGTGCTTAGATGAAAAGTGGTGCTATATTTGTTGAAAAATTTGCGACCTATACATGTTATATATTTGTGTTATGTGCTTTACAATACAATAGGATTTCTCCCCTAATATTCTGTCTGCTCTGCTTGTATTCAGGGGGTGTGGGGGTGTGGTGGGGGGGTTCAAACCAGTCTCTAGAGGTATACGGGTTGCGCCCCTGCTAATAACTGCAATACCACGGAAGGTAATTTTCATCTAAAAACTGTCTAGATAGTTAGTCCTTTCGACGGAGGAATACATTTCCTTTCCGAAGCCACTATATGCATTTATTTGAAAACAACTTGTTGGTGGTTTATTTAAATTATGCATGTACGGCGTACATGGACCTACTAATTAAGTATGAACAATTATTATACGCGTTTATGGGGTTGTTTTGGGCCGGGGGGGGGGGGGATGGGCGCCAAAAATTGGGAAAGGAACGTTGTGTATGTTCAGGTGAAACAGGGCGACCCGACCCCTAATCCCATCATATACACCTTTCAGTCCGGCAAAAAACATATACAAAAATATATCGCAAAATGCAGTAACTTAATCTACATATGGTGGTTATATTTTTTTGCACACCCTAAAGACTAGTCTGCTGTAAAAATGCGCTTTATAATATAGTTGTATAAGAGACAGGCCATACAGTGCCCCCCCTCCTACCCCTCCCCTTACCTCACACATAAATTATACCTAATATGAGTCTACATATGTCTCGGAATGCAGCACTTGACGTCTTAAATATTTATTTATAGATGGAGAACCCCATACCCCTATACACGGGGTTCGGCGGAAGAGGTGTGCAGCTGTAATCAACGTGGCATAGTCCGCTTACTGCTTCCTCGTCAGTCTGGACTTTGAAAAAGTTTCTACATACCTGACCACACGATGATTAAGCCGAAGCCGTAGTAAATCTTATCCTTAGCCAATCACATGTTTGCATACCAGGCAGACCTCCATGCACACTAACATGATACATACCGTACCCTAGTATTGTACAAATGTATTTGCGTCGATGTCAGTGTATACAGTAGTAATACGTAGGCTACGTCTGTGTAGGACTAACTACGAGTAGTCTCTGTTAACATTCACCTAGCCACGAACTGCCAACTTTTCCAGTGGATTTAAAAATAAAGTTGGAACTAACATTTCCCAACGATTCAACTGTTGTGTTTGGAAATAGTTAAATTTTGATTCTGTGTCAACCATGGATGAAATAGATCCTGATTTTGAACCTCAAGATCGGCCAAGAAGTTGCACTTGGCCATCGCTCAGGCGACCGGACTTTCTGGACAAGAAACCGTCGCAGCCCGCAACCGATCAACAGGGGCAGGGTGCACAGCAAACTCCCGTCCCGGAGGAACAGGTCCCAACTCAGGCTGTCGCTTCACCTCCGATTCCTACAGAAAACAAGGTAGATTTGACAACTCCCACTACCCAGAGGAAAAATGGCAGCCGTAGAAATGCCTGGGGTAACTTATCTTATGCAGATCTTATTACCAAAGCGATTCAGGGAGCACCTGAACAGAGGCTTACTTTGGCACAAATTTACGAATGGATGGTTAAAAACGTCCCATTTTTCAAGGATAAAGGAGACAGTAACAGCTCTGCAGGATGGAAGGTAATGATTTTATACAAATATATGGAATGTCACGTGCCTACACTATGAACTTATTTTACTTGGAACCTAGGCTACCAATATTATTTGGTTAGGCCTAATGTTAGGCTAGCTAGTACATGCTTACAGGATTAAATGCTAAGCATAAGGGTTAGGCCTAATGACAATCACTTTTACTTCCTACTTCAACAGTTAGGCCTACCGTATTTGTATCAATTTCACAATAGATCGCTCATCAGCCTTTAACCAGATCATGTGTAGCCAAGGCTAGTAATCGTTTCACCTTCGAAAGGACGCAATTATTCCTCACTTGCCGTGATGCTGTTGCTTTCACACAGGAAGTAGGCCCTAAGGGGCTCACTGTAGCCAGTAGGCCTAATTGGCTAAGGGAACTGGGGTTGAGGGTGGATCAAGTTGTTTGGGTTTTGAGCCCAGGGTCTCTCTTGTGTGACTTTTCTTAGAAAGTACCTGTTTCACAGACCCACACACAAGAACTATCATTTTTTCATGTCAATCTTTTCTCTGGTTGTAGTGTAGGCTAGAAGTAGGCCGCAAAACTGTTACTGTTATATGTTGCAAACTGCTGGTAGTGAGCCTAAAACAATCTGTTAAGTATTGAACGTCACATTTAAACCAAGATTAGGAGATTGTGTTAGGGAAAACTCATTGTAAAAGAACAATTAGGCTTATAGCCTAGTTGCAGGTCTAGCCTAAACCTAACTTAGTAAGGCAATCACTTAAAGTTCAACAACCAATTTTGCAAAACAAGAATGTGTGTTAAAAAATTTGCCTTTTGATATTTTCCTGAAATTTGGATATCTGCAGCACTGAGAAACCCACCATCAGAATTTGCTCAAACTAACTTTTCATTTTCTAATGGCAATTTAAAAAATTTATAAATGAGTCTACAGACAACATTCGGATTTAATTTTCAGCAATCACAGACACATTTCCACATGGTATATCATCACAGTAATCTTGTTGGCATATGCATATTTTTCAGTTTGATAAATTGGTACTGCTACAGTAGGAGGGGTGTACTGCAGGCCTGTACAGTTTCAGAAATACAACGGAAGTTCTACGTTGGAGCCTAGTATTGACCTCGGCGTATGTTCTTAATCTTGTGAAACCCTTGCTTCTAAGCCTTGGGGCTTTTATAAAACTTAGTAAAGCCAAAGACCAAACTAAATCCATGGACCAAATAAGGCAACGTGCCTGCAACGATTAGATAAAAGTTAAGTTATGACTTAATGGAGCAATTTATCTGTCTTTTGGTGACATATCACTCCTTGTAAAAGTTAGCATCACGACATGTGGCTGAAGTGGAAACAGTCGTGGCATATGAATGGTCCAGCAATATGCAAACTCCTTTTCTCAATGGGTATCAATTTTCTTTGTTTATGAATGCCAAATGGTGGTAATTGACTGTTCATAAAGTCCAAAACTTTGATCATGTCCTTTGTGATTTTCAATGCATAAACTTTGGCAGGATCATATTACCTGTTTTCAGTTACTTGTCTTGGCAATGTTGCCCTTTGATTTGACCTCAGGTCAAGAAAGTACCTGGATTCCAGACTGACTAATTGAAACTTGAATGAAGCCTATGGGGTATGAGGAAGGCCATAGTGTCTATAGGCTAAGATGTGGCTCATTAATTTTACTTTCTTTGGGTTCCATTATTCTAGGAAAATGGTGTCTGAAGAGAAAGAACAGAAAGACCAACAATGGTCATTGAACAGGGCTTCTGACCGCATTTTCTTTGAGGGATTGTATCATGCATTAAATACACTTTTTTTCCTTATTTTTTGTGCATCCTTTGTGTTGCTGTAATAGTGCTATATATTTGAATGGATTCTATTGACTCTTTAGTTATCAGATTGTGGTCCGGTAATAATTTGATGTTCACCAAATGTAGGAGGTTTTTGATATCTTCCTCATAAAGAAAATGACACAAAAATTATATTGTTTTTCGGTACTGACTCGGAAGTAAATCTCACATTGCAACTTTTGCACCATGGGTAGTATAGGTATATTACTATATCACAAGTATTAGTGACCAGTCTACGTGGCTCTTTAAATATGGTTCTAGGATCTTGAAGCCATATATGCAAACCTTTAGCAAGGGTCTCCAGGATTGATAAGCTCACTATTAACATATCATACAGTAAGTTTTTAAAAAAAGGAAGAAACATTGCTAATCGCATTCACATGAAATATTTCCCCATATGATTATGTATTCCAATTGTTTTCAGACTTTTTGATTCTATCTAATCACACAATTGTCAGTTGCAATTGAGCTGATCTGTGTTACTGTATATATGTTATATTCAACAGAGTTTATATAACTCTCAGCTACTGTACACAGCAATATGACAACGTTAGTGTGTTAATTAATTAACAGTTCATAGAGTGAAAAGTAAATGTTGATTCAGGATACCAATTGGCATTTGATAAATCTTTCTGATCATTGTTTGGTCCATTGTTTTAACGCTACTGGTATCGCTCACTGAAATGAAGTGTCTATATTTAGTGACGAAGCTGTCATAAGTTTTGTAATTGAAGTATATACAATTAGCTTCCTCTGTCAGTCATTCGTTTTACTCTTTATTTATTTTTCTAGTCTTATCTAGCATTCTTATCAGTCGGCTTACAGGTGGAGGTTTGCCTAAGTAGTATTGTGCCACAGTATTGGTGGTACACTACAGTAGGTATACTACATGATGTCAGTGTTCCCATGAAGTCTCCTATAGTTACAGTATCTTCTCTTTGCAGTTGTGGGTGTAAATATTTGTTCAATATGTCACAGAGTTCTTGAATCAACATATTGAGCTCGCCTCATTACTGGAGATGACAAAGGTCAAGTTCTTTGGTAAACAAATGGCTAATTAATATATTGACATTATCTAGGATTAACCCTTTGACCTGACAGGGGTCCTCCGAAACCGTTCATTTGACACAGATAGGCAGCACCTTTGTATCCCTTTATCGTCTTACTGATCCACCTTAAGGTTTCATGATATCTAACTTGTGGGGGTTGAAGGACTTAAAATACTTCACATCCAACATTGGATTTGTTATTTAATGTTAGTTTGCAGACATGATAGGTACTACTTAAATTTATGTAAAATGTTTGCAAAGTTTGTGACTTTCTTTGTACGTCCTAAAAAAGAAGCTTCTGTACAATTCATCTGCATTTAAAAGTTTTAAAAATGTCGGTACAGTTGCAAATATAAACACAGTTATTCCCACTGTCCTTTTCTTTCTTTTGGCTTGAGGTAATTCTCTGGTTTTAAAGTTGCACTTAAACCTATAAGGGTTCTTCCCCCTGAGCTTCATTTAAAGGGGTTTGCTAGCTCAAAGTTGGTAACATGTGTCTACATTTCACATAGGAAGACTGTTCTTTCTGGATATTGAAACATTTGGTTTAAATTTCTATACCGTAAACTCAATGTGAGTGAATGACATCGTTGAAGCCCACAATCTAATTTCTACAAATCTTTTCTGGTTCTCACTTAATTCTTAGACAAATTTAACTCACTTGCTCTACATTAGTCAGTTAGTTACTGTACTTGGATTTTTCAGCAAATGAATGGCAAGGAATCGCAATGCTAACTGGCTCTCTGGTTGAAAGAATTGATTCACGGTAGAAATTAAACTCAGGATACAGTGATGTTTCAAGTTTTGTAAGCATATTCTACAACCATTTTGGGGTTCGGTCCTTTCAAAGGGAGTCTACCAAGATCTATTGCCACTGGACAATATAGCAAGTTGAAGTGATTGAATGGGTCACAACCTTTAATAGTTATATCTTATATATTGATGTATTGTTGTTTAATATTGATAGCTCTTTTATAAATCTTGTATTTAACATTGTGTTTCTATAATTTTGTGGACTCAAAAGCATTAATTTGAAACTTTCCAAGAGTTTACACATTGCATGTTAAGGTATGCAATCTGGTTTCTCCTGAATGTTCACAGTCCCTTTACAAGTAGATAGGTGTTCATAGCAGTTTGTCATATATAGGTTGTATTGTTTAAATAAAATGGCCAGTTTTAACGTCCGTACTTCTATAATGGATATTTTTTACAACGCTACTATCTGTGGCGTATGGCGGTATTGTCTCGTCGGTTGGGGCGGGAACGCCACGGGGCCTGACAGAGACCGTATTGACAGCATTATTCGTAAAGCGGGTAGAGTCATTGGAGACCCCCAATCAACAGTTTAGGAAATTTATGTGTGCTTGCTCCAAAACAAACTAGACATTGTTTGGAATGACCATGATCACCCGCTTCACTGTTATCTGCACGATAATATCATAACTAGGGGCACTGGCAGACTGCGTCTCCCACCCATGAGAACAAACCGTCATCGCAATTTGTTTATTCCACGTGCAATAAGGCTTTACAATGATAACTTGAGCCGTTAGGTCCTGCCTATGTGTGTTTTATTGTTCGGTTGTTTAATGTTTTATCGTTCCGTTCTATCCCTGTTTTTCATATTTGTAACATAGCCATATTTTTGTACTGTCTTTTACATTTTATGTGCAAGATCTTAATTTCCTTCTTTGGAGTAATAAAGTTCTACTTATCTTATCTTATCTTATCTTATGACCAAGATCTTGAATATTTATTTATGGTCTACCAACACATTTGATACCAAATTCAGCCAGTTTAATTAATATGTCTAATGTAAAAATCTGTACATTCCTGGGTTTTTGTTTGTTTGTGTGATGACATTAAGTTACTGTTTACTTATAGTTTTAATAGTGGCCATTTTTTTTTGTGGTTGTCTTTCTAAGGCAGATCTATGGTTGTGCACTGGGTATGCCTGCTGTTATGTCCCATATCACCTTAGAGTAAAAAATGTCAGTCCCGAGTCTCTCTCTTGTTTACTTCTTTTCGTTGACATAGTTAATAAGGATGTTGTTATGGTGTATGTTCTGTCTTAACAATGTTGAAGTGAAACTCCCATTTTTAAGTCCACTTACTGTCTGATTGTGTGATAGATTGTTGGTATTCCTGTGAGGAGTAAATAGCTTCTTTTATAATAAGAATAGATGGATGAAGATATAAAGGCAAAGGTCTTGAAAATCCAACCATGTCGGCTACAGTGTAGTAATTTGCCAACGAAAGACTTTTTAGGAATAATTAAGTCGATTAGGAAAATTTCCTTTTTTTATTACTTTGGGATCTCAACCTCCCAGTCCATGTTGTCTACAGAATTTGTTTTTTTCTCTTTCAGCTTGTGCATTTTAATCTAGTTTTACTCTCAAAACTGCTGTATGGAGTTGTATGGTACTTGTCACCAATCTGATAACTTTCCAATTTGTGGTATAAAGGCAAGTTACAGGAGCCTGTTGTACCATACCAGTACACATGTATATATCAGTTTATTGGCTTGATAACTACTTACAGTACCATAGTTGTCCTTATAGTCACCAGGCAAATAACTAAAACAGTGCTGTATTATCTATGGTAACCTAAGTGCTATTAGTCCTTTGGAAGCCTGCCTGCCTGCCTGCAGTTCACCCATGATAGGTTTGCGGTCTCCTCACAAAATATCAACCCCTACGAAAATCTCCCTGTCTGTGACCTCTTTGGTCAAATGGATTTAGCCTAGCCTGATCATTACTGGAGAACAAAGTACCTGCTGTTCAATTCATTGTATATGGAGATCATGATTGGAGAATAGGAAGGTGTAATCCGAGCTGCTTTGCGGTTTCTCTGCTCCCATGGTGCACTGTGAGACTGTGTCAAGGCTACTCTCCCACAGTGCTTGCTGTACAAGCCACACACACCAATACTACTACCACTACATACTACTACTGTATGTATATATCAACTAATAATACATTGGAAGATACTAGAAGGGAAGGAAGATCACACCAGTCATCCCGAAGCAATATGGCTTTTGTCCAACTCTAAAGTAATCCAACAGTCTTCTACACCACGCTGTCAGTTAAGGCAGTGCTAACATAGCATTCCATCACATTTACTCCCTCTGGGCCAAATGGCTCTCCCCATCCAGGGGCAAGTATGTTCTTAATTAGGTAGAAAATGAATGTTGCTGTTGGCTGAGGAGGGTGGGTTACATGTAGATCTTAAAACATTTGAAGGTTAAAATCGAGAAGCATTGATGGAATGGTCCTAATTTAGGGAAATATGAATGGATGACCCAGCTAAATCCTTCAAAGCTGGTTTGTTTCCCTTTATAGCACTTAGAAGGGAGTTGTTGTTTTGAGTTGTAAAGACTTGGTCAGATAAGCGTCTTAGTACTCAAGTGACTGGACAGGACTATTTGACTATCTTTTATGTCGGCTTTCAAAGACTTATTTTTAGTGTTTGTTCCGAATTTCTTTGGATGAAGTATGATTTCTCTGTAAGTAATTGCAGTTGATTAAACTAAGATACTCCGCTAGGGTACAAAACTACTTGTAAAATACAGGGCACAATTTATCGTTCAAGTTTTGTGTATCAATTTCGGAAGATACAAAACTTTTTGTAGAGCTATAAAATACTATGGTTCCTGTGTAAAAAATTCTGTGCAACTGTCCACTGAATGGTAAAACAATATGCGGATTTTACATAGCATTTTGCAAGGTGATGCTGGATAAATGATTTCATGGAGTAGACCAATGTGAAGTTTTATCTGCATATATAGTAGGCCTACTATCGTGTACATGCCATTGGAAATATCTCTCAAAATATTGTGACAAATTCAAACCTAATTGAGTATGCTTTTAGTTAAGAGCAGATTGCTTGTTCAAACATACGTAATTTAACTTGTCATTTTTATTTTTTATTTGATATACTTTTCTGTAATTGTGTATGCGAGAAGTTGGTTTTACTCTGATGTAAAACTGTTATTAATTGGGTCAATTTCATCCCTCGCCCCCACCCCCACCCCCATTCCCACTTGACTTTGGGTAGCCTTGTCTCAAGTTGAAAGCATTTACCAAATCAGACAAAACAAAAAGAAGGGCAACAAGTACCTCTTTTGGAGAGTTTTACTATTTTTTAAGGGAAATGCACTCCACAGAGCATTTATCAGGCTGAGAGTTATGAAAGTAACAGGGAATATGGACTTTTTCACAGTCCTCACTAGACTTAACTGTTATTAGAGATAAAAAACCTAGCAGTTCACACGCTATTCAGTACTTCACACTCGCAGGAAACCAACGGGTAATGGCCTGCGGCTTTTCAAGTTAAAGCTGGAACTTTTCTGAGTACCAATTAATCACAGGATGTGAATAGAGTCATATATGCCCACTGAAATTTCAAAATAACTTGTTGCTCTGTGAATTTTCCAAATGTTTGCTGGGTTCTGCCATTCATTTGGTTGTGTTATTATCCATTCTGGAGGCATTTTGAATATGTAAACTTAAAACCATATGTTTTATGGAGGCATTGGTGCTTTGATAATGGGATTGGGACAGAATGATGCATTGTACCTTTCTCCACTGCTCAGATGAATCTGTAAGTTGTTATCAATATTTCTAACTGGAGGTACAGTCCTTTGCAACGGTGCTGAATTTACTTCGTTCCTCGCGTACCTGTCTCCCCACAACCTTAGCACCTCCTCCCGTGCCTAAGGAAAGGAAAGTTAAGGAAAGGATATGATGACTGCTAGAAGAAAAGAAAATCTGTTACTAATCTACATAAATGTAGATTACTATATTAGATTAGATCTAGATAAATTTAGGCTTCCTAATTGCTAATTACCATCAGACAAGTTTTAATCCCCTTGATCTTCTAGTTACACTAGAGGAGATAATAGTGGTATTTTATATGAATATGAAATGGCTTTTGTTGAAATTTAAATGTACGGTTTGGTTGCAGAACCTGCCCTAATACACAAAAAATACACAAGATATACACATTATGATGCAGAAAATTGACAGGGCTCAGAAATATTTGATGCATATATGTAAGGTTGTGTGTCTTTGAATGAAATTAGCAAATCTTGATGTAATGTGTTACAAAACAGATGTGAGACATGGCAACTACTGTAGGGATTCATTCCAAAATTAACTTCTCATTCCTAATGAAGGTTTTTGCTCCTACAATCATTCAGAATTAATTTGAAAGATTATATTTGCTTTGGTTGAGATGGAATGAAGCTAAATAGCTGGCATTGCATAAGCTTACAGAAAACTTGCAGAAAATGTTAATAAACATGTGTATTTGAACTAATGATGAGAAGACAGTTTAAATATCTCACTTGTGTATGGAATTTTTCAGGGTTTTAGTTAAGTTTAAAATGGCAGGCAAAATACATAAGGATGAGGGCATATCTGCTTTGCCAAAGGGTCAACAAAATTTGGAAGTCTCTACAAAACAAGTTTTGTCCCTCAGCACTCTTCTTTGAATCTCGGAGTGGTCTCTTGTCAGGGATGGGGAGGGGAGAGGGGGAGCATGTTCGCAGACAAGCAATTTGCTGCTGGATGTGTCCATCTTGTGTCACACTAAGAATGGCATTACAGCTGTATAGTACATTTTATATCAGAGAAACCAACCACCAGCTTAATTATAAGAGAAAGGTAATAGAGTTGCACAGTGGTACTTTTAATGAAAGTCACCCAAAATATAGAGCCTGGGCACAAAAACCAAAACAACTAAACTGATCAACTCTCAGCCCCAGTCCCTTTACATCGAGGGTAACTGTCAACTGTGTATCACAAGTCCCTTGGAAAGGAAATGGATCTATGTATACAGTAACTAGTATGATCTTGTACAGAGGTATATATAAGGTATAAAGTTAACACAACAGCTCAGAAGGAATGTATGGAAGTTGTACTGTACAGGTACAGAGGTATATATAAGGTATAAAGTTAACACAACAGCTCAGAAGGAATGTATGGAAGTTGTACTGTACAGGTTTTGTTATTTCATTTTTGGTTGACAATGCCATACTGTGAAAGCCCGGAGAGAAGAATAAAGGGTGCAGTGATCCACAATCTTACCCTAACTGAATGGTCCTCAAATCTCTGATTCTGTCCTGATTTAGAGCTCACAAGTTATTCATTCATTTTAGAAGTTTTGGTGGACTGAGATTGGATCCTTTTCAAACTAGGCCTTTCCTTTATGGTGTTAAGGAGCTTAGTTTGTGTTTCATAAGGTTCTACTGCGAGCTCTTACAAACTGTTCAAAAAAAGCTTTAGTGTTAATTGAATAGGCTTTCATTCAAAGCTATTTCCCTACTTGATTCAGCTTAAGAACTCCTTTAGTTCTATTGTGGGGGATCTGTATATGTCCACTTCATTTTCTCAGAAGCGGTGATGCATATCAGCCAATTTACAGAATGGTTCGGTTCTGTAGGTCTTGTTGTTTCATCGGTCAACATGTAAGGCAACACTGATTTGGATATGAATGAGTGTGTATATATGTGGTAGCTGTCTAGAAAGATAAGTCTACAAGTATATTGCATGGTGCTTGCACTGTTAGGGCTGCATCATGGTACATTTCCATTCCATGCCATCAGCATAATGAAATAAGTTAGAAAAAATAAAGTGTTAACCAGAATCAGTAAAGTTTTGAGCAGTTAAAGCAATTTTTAACTAAGTCAGCAAAATAAAATTGACAAGTCAGCAAAGTAAAATTTTAGAAAAATACTTTCCCCCACCTCCCCCCAATTTTTGGCAATTAATAATCATAAAGTACTGTCAGAGTTTCCAAGTTTGGGGAAAAAGAAACTAGATGAAACAAAGAACAAGAATGGGCGTGCATGTTGCTGTACTAGTCAAACACTGATTTTCTGGACATGTCAGAACTGCTAGAGCAGGGGTGTGAATCATCGAGTTTCTTATATGTGCTGTGTACTTTGATAATCCAGGTTTTTTTTTATTGTGGGGGTGGGTGGGGGGAGAGAAGAAGTTCTTGACAGCGTACATAGTTAGGTAAGGATGTAACAACAGAAAAGAAGCAGATTTGGTGTTTAAATTCGTAGACATAAAACTGTTTGAGAATATTGTTAATATTGATACATGTGCAGTTAGCGAATTGAAATTGGGTTCAAATGATTCAGATAATAGAGGTCCGGTAATCCAGGGTTTTGCATGGAAAAGGAATACTATTTGTGTACAGAATGTGTACAGAAAGAATATTGTTATGTAAGGTTCCCCCAAGCCCCCCCCCCAAAAAAATCAATTTACTGTGAGTAAATTTACATAAAACTATGTATTTACAGGTCTTGTTAACTACATGATACATGTGCAGCATAGAACAGTTATAAATTGGTTGGATAAAGGACACAGCAAATCTGTGATTCGATAATCCTCCTTCAGGCCCCAGATAATCCTCCTTCAGGCTCCAGATAATCCTCCTTCAGGCTCCAGATAATCTACCTTGTACTGTTTTTACCAGAAGAAATACCTCTACTTCTCAGTCAGTGTACACATCAATATATTAGTTAACTAAGAAACCAAAACAGACAATGGAAATTGTTTTTTTTAGATTATAATGTAGTTTTATATGTGAAAGGTAAGATGCAGAGGACTGTGCATGACAATTAATACATGCTTGCCTTGACATTATCGGGAGTGTTTGTCACTGAAATTTAATCATGGCTTGATTGGTTTAGCCTTACAGTCTTTTACACTGCTATTAATTTTAAAAAAATATATGAAAAAAAAAGGAAAGGAAGAGATGACTGTTTTGGTGGGTGTAAAGTTTACATCTCTTCCTGTTTGAAGTATATTTTCATTCTTCTCCGTGGCAAAGAGAATGTATTTTGTTAATTAAAGCTCAAGGCACCATTGATATGAATGCAGTGCAGCTTCAGTACTGTAGTTATAAGCATAGTTTTGTAATTCACATGTTCACCGCTTAGTGATGATGATAACTTGACAAATAATTAATCAGAAGAGACAAGTGTAACAGGTAGGCAGAGCATGGACTTCCAGATCCAATCTGTAAATTGGTTATACTGTAATATGGGCCGTTGACTGTTAAGTTGTTGACACCTGAGCTTGACATACAGTAAGCTTCAAAAAGGGTACGGCAAAAATGTCATTGGTAGGTTCCAACGGTTTAGTATTTATATTGTGAATTCTGACTGATTGCATACAGGTAGAAAATGCCTCATGAAATAATGTACAGTAGGAGGGTGTTTTGGCCAACTTAAGTGTATTGGTATTCTGACTTGTATGAAACATTTTTTCCTTCATGTTGTTTTGTGTTACTCAACCTAATACTATATCATGGTTAGTGTATGTCACAGTGAAGCCTAAACAACTCAGCAGTCCCATGCTTTGTCAGCGAAATATTTTTGCCCAAAGTGACGATTTTATAATCGTTCTGCATATAATCTATATGCGTGATTTCAAGTAAATAGATCCTCGAAGAGCAAGGGTTTTGCAAAGAAAGGACAAATCAAACACAATCTGTCTAAGAATGTTGGGTTACTCTATAGTGTAAGTTATTGTACTACTCTAAATGTACAGCACTGAATGATGGCTGGGCCCCGACGGCAAAACGAGCATGACAAGAACGTTGGCTGGATGTATTTTTGGGGGCACCTCGGTAAACATTGAGAGCACAACAGCTTTTTGCCGTTGGTTATGTCAAGCCCATCACACTGTGACCCTAAGCATCATTTACAACAATTTTTCTGTTAAAATTTAGACTTGCGCAAGATTTATTAGAAATAAACTGTTAATGTACTTGTTACTGATCATGCACGTAGATGAACAGTTGATACTAGAAAGGGAAAAGTATGGAAACTTCAAACTAACTGTTCACAGTCAGTGGCACTCAGTGCTCAGTTTGACTTTACTTCTTTTATATATATTTAGTAAAATTATGATTACATGAATCAATGAAGATCTTGCAAGAATATGGAATGCTGTCCTAAATCTCATTTTTAAGGTTGATTCATGAATAGAAAAATTGTAAAGTATGAAAAAAAAGGAAAAAGGAGAACAGTGTGTAAATTTAGCGGTCGTCCGGTCGTCCGAGACGACCAAATTACCTGCCGGACAACCAAAACTTGTCAAATCGTGAAGTACTGGTTGCCCGGCGGACAACCAAAAACTTTCAAAAAGGCTGGTTAATGTTCCGTGAAACAAACGGAAAAAGACACAGAAACAAGCGTGAAACCAAAAACTTAAAATGACATTTCAAATAAGAAGAAACTCATTCCAAACTCCGCCTTCATCTAATAAATAATATACGTAGGAGGGCCAAGCCCTCACATTGACATGGACCACTCAAACCAAGCTTCATGGTATTTTCTGTTCCGTCCGTTTGTCAACAAAGGCCAATCAGAGTTCAGGTTTACCCCCACGGACAAAGACCCCGCCCATCCACCACATTTTTTTTAGAAACGAACACCAAGTACACACTCACAACTAGGTCAACGGAAAACATAACAAAACACATTTTTGAACGAACATCTTTCATTGTTTCTTTTCAAAAAACCACAACTTCTTCTGACAAGAACCAAAAGTTCTCCAACTCCTACAGATCATTAAATTTGTTTGAAAATAAAAATATCATAACAATCAACTGCAAGGTACAGGGTTACCAAAACTTCATTACAGATATTTTCATGCTAAAAATAGACGATGCTTTACCAAGATTCCCGTGATTGATTGGCTAATAGTCCCTACCGATTGTTTGCAAACATTCTTGCATTTTCAGTGCTCAATGAACAAGAAGTAAGTTGTTTAACAACAATTACTTGCAACGTTTACTTTCCCTTGTGTAGAGATAACAAAGTTTGGTGGTAAAGGCTATCATATATGTGCACTCAAATATCATAACGTTAGGCCTTGTCTCATATTTGTAACGTACATTTTGACAACAATCACTGCTGGTACGAAGATGCACTTGAATTGTTTCTGAGACTATCACGTTATATTTTAAACATTGTTTTGATCAGAAAATGTTATGAGTTTTGTGGGAAGCTTACATCTGATCCGGAAAGGATATTTTATCTCACAGAATGTTTCTTTTCTCTGCAATAAGAGTTGCTAATGTGAAATGTGCATTCATACCACAGTAGTTTCTGTTGCAAACTTTTTCGCGGCTCAATTGACCACGTGCTTCAGAAAAGTTTATTTTGGAGCAACATTCGTGTGTAAACTTACTTCTGTATTTTAGAACATTGAAGTTTGATTTTTTTTTATCGACATTGCGTAAAAATCTATTGTTGGAAGTGCTGCAAGGTCAAAGCATGGAGCTACTACAGAGTTGGCGAGTAGGGAAGTACAAGGGCGGATGAAGGAGGGGGCTGGGGGTATTTTTTTTAAACGGCAGGGTGGGCGAAAGGAGGAGTCGGCCGGGCCGCCCCTGTCAAACACCGAAGCTAAGACTTTTTCGGGGGCTTGCGTCCCTGGGACGCAAACTTTTTTTCGCTAATAACATTACTGAAACTGAAACACTAGACCAGTACTATGACGCACCTACAGCATACCACGTGGTTATTGTATCGTTACGCCCTGCAGCAAAACATCATGTACCTAACTAATGTACACAATCTTTGCTACAGTCAGCATTATTAGAAAATAAACACCGAATTTGATCTAGAATACATGAAATCGCTCAACATTCATGGTTTCTTAGGAGTCCCAAACAAGTATTTTTTTCTGAAGATAAATTACTATAGCTTAACAGGACGACCAAAATTTCAGCAGGACAACCAAAAATTGGTGAGCTGGTTGTCCTGGGGACAACCACTTCAAATTTCTTAAATTTATACACTGGAGAAAGAGAGAGAGAAAAAGAAAAAGAAAAGGAGAGTTAAGAGTAATTTGATGCTTGACGATTAACCTTCACTTTGTGTATGGTAGTTTCGACCGATTGCTCTCATGTTTTGAGTATTACGACTCTGTTAGATTTGGTAGAATTGCTGAAGTGGCAAGCTGTTAACAGACTAACAGAGTGCTTGTGTTTCTTGATAAGATGGTGTACAATTGTAAGTTTTATAGCTAATATGAGGTACCAGCTGCCTGATTGAGATGTCCTGGTATTTATAGTATGCATTCCTATTATAGTGATTACATCAAGTATCTCAAAGGTTCTACAACCTACCCACCGATACTGGAAGAAAGCCTAGGATCTTTGCAGGTAGCTGTGTACATTGTGATATATTAATAGGGAATTCACCTGAATGGTTTATGTCCTATTCAGAAATTTATTGTAATGACAGTGGAAGTATCTAGTTATTTAGTATTCTCTAATAGTACATTAAAAATCAGAATTAAATATATATACTGATGGGTTGTTTGTCAATTTACAACATAATATTAAACTACTTGCAGGTGCTACAGTGAATACAGTAAGTTGGTATTCAAACCTTTGTGTAGTTTGAAAGGCTATGAATTTCTCCCTCTCGTTGACTACTACAGTTCCCATAGTAAAACATACATCTTTACACTTGAAAAACAGCTTGCACATCTTGTACAGCATTTTGCCATGCGATACCGGATAGATCATTCCCTGATCTGTAGAATGCCAATGTTCAGCATGTGTATCTTATCTTGGCATACTGTACTACATACCACAACAGGGCTTAACATGCATAAATATACAAAACGTTAAATGGATGTTGTTGTAATTGTACATGCAGAAATCCCTCAACTGATGGCCGGCTTTGGATTTATTATGTTATTTAAATTACTCTGCTTTCATTGACTCGCAAGTCAACTGTTATTTTTCGGATATTGCACACATGTTTAGCTGTTCTTCCTTCGGAAAGACAACCTTTTTATTGTTAGATAAAAGCCTGTTTTCGTTTAGAGAAGATCGGGTGAATAATTTCACTGTTTTTCTTTTAATTGAAACTTTGTCAGATTGGTGTTAAACAGGAATGAATGCCAACAGCGGTGGTTTGCATTGATTCACAGTTGTTACGGTGCAGGGCAGTAAAGGGCAATGGTGTCTGGCAGCATTAGCTGCTGATATTACGTTCTATACTGCAAGCACAGCTATGACACAACCGTTCAGTACGCCGGTGGTTAATCACCATTTCGAATCTACTGTCTTTCCAAACTTTTTTAAAGGAAAGAAACAATTTCCTGTGTTCTGTTTCAGTTTCAGCGTGGAAATGTCTAGGTCACTTGTTGCTGCAAAGCAGTTGCAGGCTACAAGTGCATTACAACTGCAGCGCTTGAAAAATTGGAGGTAGTTAGTGAGTCAATAATTTTGCAGACTTAACATTGGTGCTTATAGTTTGATTGAATTGTAATATTGGTATTATACAGTCCAACCATTAACTACAGTAGATTTATGAAATTTTCGACTAAAATTTCATTTTCTTGTATTTGTTAGTTCAATTATGAACTGGCAGGAGTTGCTTAACTTTACGGAAATAGTTCAAGCCTGTGAGAGAAGCCTTGGGTGTTTAATAGACTGTTCTTTGAAAATGGAAGGAAGAAGGTCCTTATTAATGGGTTGTTTAACATGCATTTGCTCTTTACATGTACTGTGTACATGGGGGCATTTTCCATAGATGCATTTATGGTCAAGTTTTTTATGAACTCTGGCCTTATTGAGCCTATGGAAAATAGAGAAGTCAAGCTTTTTAGACATTACAGTAACCCCCAGGCTAAAATTCATCTGAAATTGAGATGACCGACGATGTTTTAACTTTGTAAATTATTATTTCTTTTGCAACTTGTTTATGTCATACTGTAGTGACCTGAAGCCATTTACTTTCTCTTTATTTCTATTTTCACATTTCAAGGTCAAATGTTAATATTGTTGACCCCGAAACCATTGTCATCATCAGGTCATATGCAAGTAATATCTTCGGCATGTCGGTATCAGTAAAATTTAGCCTCATTGCCGATAACAGCAAACCAATATCGAACTTTCAAATTGGAAGGCTGTTCTTTCTGGATATTAAACATTTTGGAATAAAAATACCATATACCATGCAATCCTTTAGGGCTGTGCATTTACGTTTAATGATCTAAAAATTTAAACGGTCGAATTTTTGTTCGTTTAAACGTGACATTTGACCTTGACTTCCCTAAAAATCGAGCTACACGAAATATAGGGTCAACAATCCAACTTTACCCTGATAGAAAATGTACAAAAGAAAAGTATTTTTACTTCTTCATATTATGCAGTAATTTTTCTCCTCACTTTAAGCTATATAATTACTTCCCACTGTAATACATGGTCATAACCTCCCTCTTCCCCCTCCCCAGGGTTCGCATTAGCCATGGGATTGCGTGTTTTGATTTGATTTTCATAATTTGATTTCAAATCCTTCATGTCAAAAGTTGCCAAGACTAGATTTTCTCGCAATATATATCAGCGCTCAAGTTGACTTAAACATTTGGGCTGTGTAGCGATTAATGGCTAAGAATTTGTTTAAACCGAGTTTTGTTCGTTTAGACATTTACACTTGTAAACGGCACAGCCCTAAAATTCGTACCAGCGGATTAAATAGGTTGAAGCCCACAGACAAATAAGAGCTGAAAATCTCTGATATTTTTTGGTTCTCACATAAATTCTTGGACAAATTTAACTCACTCACTCTACATAATAATTCAGATAGTTATGTTGAATTTGAGCAAAATTGTATGGCAAGGAATCATAAAGCCAACTTGCCTGTCAGGTTTTGAAACCATGTAGGCTGGCTGGTTTCTATGGCAATGGTTTGAAGTTTCTTTGACCTATATTATGCAAGTTCAACTTCACCATGCCTGTATTGTTATTATAACAGGCCTTTGACACAATTAACACTTAGGATAGTGAAAGTACTTTTCTCTTATTTTTTACCGGTTAATGCTTTTATTGTCCTATCTGACTATTTCAACACCCTAAAGTGCTTAAGTTCTTGGAAGCAACCTCTTTTCGTGTCACATTTGTAATCCATTGGCTGAATTAAAGTTGATGAGAAAACCAGTGAGATTTTAAGCTTATTTGTTTACCTTTATAGGCTGAAAATATGACCTAATGGAGAAACAAGAGGTTATCAATTTAACAGTTCACCCGGTTTAAGTATCTCTTATTGGCCGAATCACCGGATAACAGGTGTGTTAAATAGCTTCCATCCACCAAAAGTAAATTGGAGATACATCTGTCACCCTTCAGAATAGGCCCATGTGTGTTGCGTGTACTATTGTATAATTTGTAACTTGTCTGCTGTCTGTAAACCTTGCAAAGTACTCTTTGAGTGGATAATTTATTATGCATTTAATTCTTTACCAATGTGTGAGGATTTATTTGTCTGTCTATTTGGGGTTTTGTTTGGCATTTGTTTACTTGCCTTACTTCAGTTACCTATGCGGTCAAATTGTCATGCATGTGTGTGAGTGAGTACTTGTGTGTATGTGTGTATGTAGCTAAATTTAATTGGGATATTGCAAGATTTAGCCAACTTCAGCCGATATCATACTTAACACATGTATGGCTTAACTTTAACTAAAAGGATCCTATGGTTATAGATGAGTATGTAAAGGTCATGGGAAGGTGGTAGAGGGCAAAATGTGAGATCTTTTACCACTATATCTCATGAACAGTATAGCCTACAGTAAGTGACAGTTTCCTTTGCCATGTTAGTTTGCCTCCTGACCTGCAAATTCAAGGTCAGTAGACGGTGAATTTGGAATTTGGAAACTGCAGAAATAAACCTTGGATGAACTTCATGTTTGCATCTGTATGTGAATCTACCATATTGAGTACAAGTAACCTGGCAGTGTTTTCTTCAAAGGTCAAAGGTCATTTGGGTTCAAAAAAGTAATCATGTACTCGGGTTGAGTGTGTATCTTGGCCTTACCCAGCTCATGGAACCCATCTTGTGTCTTGGAGTTCAAAGATTGGTTGAGGTCACCAGAGGTCAAAGTCTGAGACTCTTGTAAAAATTACTTAGTTCCAACAATCAAACTGGGATGAACTTTATACTGAAAGTATAGGGTCATGTTATTGAGAATCAAAACTATTGTTTTCTATGCAGGTTAAACATCATTTGTTGTCAAAACTTCCAAATATGGCACACAGTGTGAGACAAATGTGCACTCATCATATGTGGCACGGAATGATGTACTTTATTGACATTTTGATTGGCTTTTAGATTGCATCATTTGGAAAACAGTGTCTTACAGTGTCTTAATAGTGTATTATGTCTTCGGATTTCTTCAAAGTAGTTTCCAAAGAAAAGTTTGAATGTCTTGATTGTATTGTTGCCATTTGCTTCACTTCTAGGAGCAAAATGCTTTCTTCTTGGTTCAGGGACCTGGACTAAGTTGTTATGTAAATCCTACATGACAAATATGTATTTAGTTACATTCAAATTTCGTTGAGCTGGGTTTTCCGTCGGACAGTACTGTATGCACAAAATGGGCAAAAGTTGTAGTCAAACCTTTAGGGAAACTGCCATCGAATTCAAATTTGTTGAGGACTTGCAAGTCAATTTAAATACCCTCTATGATTGATTGATACCCGCAAGAATAATATTTTCCATTTCTCATTTACCTCTGCAGAATTCCATTCGCCACAACTTGTCCTTACACAGCCGGTTTGTGAGGGTGCAAAACGAAGGAACTGGAAAGAGTTCCTGGTGGATGATAAACCCAGATGCAAAACCAGGGAAGAGTTCGCGGCGCAGATCCTCCAGTATGGATGGGAACAATGCAAAATGGGATAAGAAGAGAGGCAGGGCGAAGAAAAAGGCAGAGGAGAAGGCCAAAAACTGTTACCAAAATTCGTCTCAAAAAAATGAAGGTGCTGATGACCAAAATTCACTTCCGTTTTCTTTGGGGGACTTCAGATCAAGGACCAGCTCTAACGCTAGCAGCTGTGGTAGGTTATCTCCGATAATGGCACGTGAAGACTTAGCAGATATGCACGACAGGGAAGCGCCACCAATGTCACCCACTCCATATGTTGATCATATAGACGCACCCCATCATTTTGATACAGATTCCACTCACCCTGTAGATTTAGCAGACTTAGCTGCATTGTCAATAAACGCCGGTATGAACAGTCCACACCGCCCGGACCGCATGGACCAACTGCCCATACCAAACTTCCCGCCAAATGGAGGACACTACCATAACACCGGTGCGAATAACGGTAATGGGTACCACTCCATTTACTCCCCTCAGAGCTCAACGTACAGTAATCCAGAACTCTCTCCCGGTCAGAACGGAGGGCAAAGCCCGTACAGCTCCTATAGCCAACCAGCCACACCAGTCATGAGTCCATTGAGCCAGCAACGGCAGTGTTCACCCAACAACGGTGACATCAACACTTCATATATTCCACCTTCAGGGTTAATCAGTCAATCAGCGACTATTCTGTCCCAAGACGCTCTCTTGAACAGGCAGTCTGCCCATGCTGGAATGATGCAGGCGGTGCACACACAGTCTGTGCAGCCGCCTAGTTGTCGCAATGAGAGTAACATGGTTCATCAGTCATCTCTGCACCCTTATGCCCTACATGGGCAGCTCCAACCTAACACCACGTCCTCACTAGCTGGAAGGGTGTCGTCATCACACAGGGGTGGTGGCAACGCGGGTCTTCAACTTTATCAGCACAATGCTGGTATGACAATGGGAACCAGTCTGCAACATCAGGGAGGCATGACTGGGTCCATTCCAAACGATCTTAATAACTTGGAGATTAGTGGCACTGGGTTTGATTATGATATCGATAGCTTTCTAAGGAACGAAATGGCGCAAGGTGATGGATTTAGCAATGTGAGCTTTGACAATATAAATACTGGTAACACAGCTCCACCAGCATCAATGGGAACCAATTGGGTGCACTAAGACCGGTAAGTTGATATTTTACATTAGTTTCAGCTGTGAAAAAGAAAATTGTCATTGACACTACTCATGAATTGATAACTTATTATTGTCAAGTCTTGTGTTTTCTGCTCAGTTATGTTTGTGATTTAAAGGGCAAAAGAACATTCTTAATTTGTTCTGCTTGCATCATCACGCAGCCTATGTTGTGAATGCTTCTTGCATTTGGTCACCAGTATTACGAAACCTGGCAAGTATTACTCAAAACAAGATGGCAGCTGATCAAAATAACACATTCACCTTGGTCTACGTCCCGAAATGAACATCAGCTTTGCAGCTACCCTATTGTTTTTGATTCTTAAACAATTATGAACAATGTGGAAAAAGGCAACTTGAAAACATTCAAGGTTCAAGACATTGCCTCATCATTTGAAATGATGCATGCCTACGAAGGCAATCTTGTGAACTTCATATAAAAGGGAAATGTCTGTCACACAGCATTGTGCTTTAAAACTAGGACATGAATGATAATAGCAAGCCAGCTTAGGTCATCATAGAGGGAGACATTGCAGAGAGCAGCTGTCATGCCAAATGTGTACCTTAAACTGAGATTTTTTGCAAATACCAAGTAAGTCAAGTTGTGGACTTCTCTGCATAGAATGAGTAAGATCTGGAGACTTGTTTTGCTGCTTGTTCCAGTCTGAGGCTAGACATATCGCCCTACCCAGGGATTATTATTCTGCAACCTTTTCTTCCCACTTGTTTGTTTTAATTGATCCAAAGTTTATAGGAAGGAATTTTGACAAGGGTGAACTTGTCTAAAGAGTTGAATACAAGATATGAGAGTACTCCCAGCTGAGTTAGGGTGTTGGTCTCTTCAAAATTCTACACCTTGCCCACACACATAGCAGGTGCTGTGATTCTAAACCCTTACAGGATACACTGATTCCTGTCCCAGACTTTAACCTAGTAAAAACATCGCTCGTGTTTTGGTTTCCTTTCATTTGACATTTCTAGAGAGATGAAATCTATCCTAGGAAAGAAAGGAAAAGAAACAAAATGATTGGCATACCGTAGGAGAAAAAGAGGCTTGTGTGTGTGTGAAAGGGTACCCGGTATGTGCGTGCATAGACTTAAAAGTCATGTGCTTTTACACAGTGTTTAGAGTGTTTTGGGTTAATTGCCAAGCTAACCCTGACCAGATTGATGTACACAGTGCAGCAGATGCAATAAAAAAAAGTGCAGTAGATTCAATGAGATAGATAGAACTAAAAAATCCTTGGTACCAGCACCACAGGAGTGTTTTATTGAAGGCCTGTACTCAAAGGGAAGTGAACTAAGTAAAAACTGTTTAATGACAATGCCATGGTACAAAAGGAACGGCTGGATTTGGCATGATCATTCTCTCGGGAGTAAGAAGTTTGCTCGAACCCATTAGATTTTAAACCACCCAGCAGAAATATTTTATTTGAATAATATTCTTAAAGATAACACACAAATAAAATGATCAAGCAATCTCATCCCAGAGAAAGTCAGTGTCACTCTGTCATCATTCAAGATTGCAGATGATAAATTTCACACTGCGGCCTGTTGCGCTGTCCACCGTAGCTTGTTGAAATCCTTGAACAAATTAATGGAAGGGACAATTCGTCAGTGTTCATTGCATTTCTAGTCTGACAAATATATTCAAGTATTGCTATATATACTGTATAAGTTAATATTGGTATCTCAATGGTTTTTCCGTATATCCACCCGAAATGTACTGCACACGATCTCATTTACTCCAGCTACATATGGCACAGTTGGTAATGATTTAGCTGTTTCAATTCACTCTTCTCTTACCTGTCTCCAGTCTACTTATGCACTTTCGTCATCTAGCTAACTTACAGTACCAAGTTCTGGTAACATTTTAGTACTGCACCCTCCCTCATCAAGTGAACAATCCTTCATCTGGGAATCCGCCCACTAAATCCTCCTCCCAACTCTATGATTCATGGACTTACCTATCAGTTTTGGGGAACAAGTTTTTGGGAAGTAAGCCACATTGATGGACATCCCAGTGCCATCCCAGTTCTCCCTCCCTCACTCCCCCCCCCCCCCCTGCCTCTTTTCTTCCCAAGACCATTCTGACGCGTTAAACTCCTACAGTACACGTTTGTGTTTGTCATGAAGTTTCTGCATTGTTATGAAATCACAATGAGCTTTAAGGATTTGAGCATAACTACAGTATGGTTTCCTCAAACAAGCAAGTGGAGTAGTGTGATATAATATTATATAAATATAATATTATATAAAGAAGACAAAAAGGTGTTAATTACTTAACTTTTGTGTGGTTGCATTGGTTTAAATTAACTTTTAAAAAGCTCAAATTACAAAAAGAAAGTGAAAAAACCAAGTTATTTGCATGTCATAACCATTAAGGCAATGACAGAAATGAACATACTGAACATTCAAGGTTGTGGTGAATTTGTCAAATAACAATAATTACTTGTCCACTCTGTAACCATGTTTCTGCTTGTGCTTGCAAATAAACTGTCATTGACCAGATGCTTTTCGTTTTGGTGTACAGTACGGTAGCTACCATCTAAAGTATGCTATTTGTGTAATGGAAAGACCCCTGACTTTTGTTAAATTTCTTCCTTCTATGAGTAAAGTTTATTCCAAAGGGCAGAAGAAGGAATATGAACAAAAAGAAAGAAGGTCAAGCCAGGAAATTCTGCTATGACTGAGTTGTTACAATGTTTCAAACTTACTCATTCAGGCAGACTTGCATAGGAGCTTAGCTGTTATTAGGATAGTTACTGAAGTCACCTTGGGTGGTATTCAGGGTAGAAGGTTACAAATAGTTGTTGAAAAACTGGTCCATCAACAACTACATAAAGAAGGGGGGGTTGGCAGTATTTAATCTGTTATCGAGTCATTAATCATGAACCTCAGTTTTATTCTTTCACATTGTTTACACCTGAGGTGGAGGACAAACCCAGTCTGCTTGATGATGGACACATGTCACTACCAACAGTAGGATGGGGGGGGGGTGTATATTATTGGTCCATTGACCGATTGACTGACTGACTAACTGTAAATAAAATCTGGATTGGTTTAAATAATGAATATTCATGACATTGACTAGTTAATGGATACTGACTGTATCATCACTAGTCTTGTATGGAACGAGGTAGAAGTTGTTGAAATGCAAGATGGTAAAAAGAGTTGGAAGTTCTTCAGAGGGAGAATAAAGTTAAACAGTGCTCAGTGGAAGAAAAGGTCATTGCAACAATAGAGGAAAGAAAAGTTCAGAGAGTGAAGAAGAAACAGATTGGTTAAAGGGGAGAGGATAAATTAGAAAATAACAGAACTAAACTTGAACTTACTTGACATGAAATTTACTAAGTATGATCAGATTTGTTTTTGCAGATACAGTTTGCTTGGTACCTCTGTACTACATTGATATCAATTTTGGATTCGTTTGTATGGACAATGTTTGTTGTGGAGAAACTTGTCTGATACAGTACTGTATAAGTTTGTCAGCATTCCTGTTTCTTCCTTTGAGGTTCCCTCTTAATTAGAAGTGGCAAGCTAACTAGGAAGTCCTTCAGGTTAGCTAATTTATCAAGGTCTCTTTATGCTCAATCTCTCTCCTCAGAGCTTGTGTCTTTGCCAAGTTTTGCTTTTTTCTCAAACCTGGATGAAGGCAATCACAATACAAGTTAGTGTGGAGGTATTGCTACAGTATAGTTAAGTACAGTACACTAGGAGTGCGGGGTAGGCATCAGTGGCAGAGCTGGATGTTACCATATTATCGTCCGGGTTCCAAACTCTGCAACTTACGAAAGTCTGTAAATCAATCCTGTTCTGAAAAGATTTGCGAAAATGATTTTGATGTTCCAATGAGAACTGTGTAAAGGTGTTTTTGTGATAATTCATGTGAAGGGCTATATATATTACTTGCACAGGGTAATTACCGTTGTTAAATTACAGTAGCCACCTTGCCTGATTTGAGGCTCCTGCATACTCACTCCATGCCTGAGGATAATATCTCATGGGAGAAGTCATTTCTAGAGACATGGTAATCTCAGGAGAGTCACTGCAGAATAAAAGGATCATGAAGCAGCCATCATCTTACTTGGAATCTAATAAGACTGATGAATTAAACTCCAATGACAATAATATGACATTGACACTCATGACAACAATTTGAGCATCTGCTTTGTTCTGACATAATCTACCATTTGTTCAAAGTTTGATAGCACTATGCTACTCTAAAATCATATTACCAGGGTGCACGTATACTTCTAGGAGGGGTGTCAGCATCAAAGCAAAGGGGTAGGCGGGGGGGGGGGGAGGTGAAGGAGTGGTTAGAACACTACTAAAAAATATCCTAGTGTACAGTGCAGCAATATATTTACAGAACACCCTAAGGATTTTTTCGAAGGATTTCAAAATATAGAACAAGGTTCAAAATTTTACATTAACAACTCTCCATTTTACCAAACCTTTGTCAAAGGGATGGGGAAGCGCCTCCCTTTCTCCCCTTAGACTCCTTCCCCAGGATGGCACATGTTAAAGCCCCCTTCCCGGGCCAGTACCATTTGAAATAAACCATTTTCTTTTTGCAAGCAGTTGGCAAAGGTGTCGAACAAAATCTGTTTGGATGAAAACCTGTTCAGAATGGAATGAAACTATTAATCATAACTTAATTGCTGGAATAATTTGCAATCACTTTTTCAGTAATTGATTGCAAATGCTGTCACATCCTTTGTTAGTACTTGAAAAGTAGCAACCGGTCCCACGTAGAACAAAGTTTGTAAACTGCTGCTGGACTTTGTGAGTGTGCTTATACTTTCCAGCATATTTTTTATGATGTGTTCAATGGCATTTTTATTATATACCAGGAAGGCTACGTGCAGCAGCAGGAAGGTCTTAATCGGTACAAATACAGTATATATACGCGGCTTAGGATCGACGAGCCGTTGAAAGTTCTGTACAGTACGCGCAGTTGATTGAAAGCAGGTAATTGTAGCAGAGATTCTACATCGTGGTAATTTATGATATGCAATTAGGAGAGTGATTACCTTTAATGTAGGGAGGAAGGCCCCTGGATAAAGCCACTGAAATGGCTTCCTGCAGTATAGAATTCATAAGTGCTGATAGCTTTGATATGGCTGAAATAGCTGAGTGAAGTTTTCATCACTGGTGTGTATGATCTCCCCCATCACTGTCACTATGTGAGTGTCGCTGTACTTCCAGGCTGAACATGTGCTGACATGTCGGTTTCCTTTCACAGCACATCCATGATGCAACACTGCTGCGCCTGCAAGCCATTGGCTAGCTTCCAAAGTATTTGAGAAGAGCTAGCTACTGTAGAAACTTGAAATTTGTGCCGATTACAAAGTTGTTCCATGACTCAGTTTATTATATGCCTGTCATGGTGGTATAACGTTGCAGTGGGTAGGAACTGGGACTGGATCTTTGAGGGAAAAAAGGTTATGTTTGATGAAACTTTCTGAGATTTATTGCACTTGTCCTATCTTGTCTCTATCATTACATTGAGAAACAAATTAGTTTAGAAATGATGGTTCTGTTCTAAGAATAATTAACCCTGAAGGAATCTATTGGGAGGTTGGTGACTCAATACTCTGTAGTTGGTCATTGAGCTGAAATTTTACAAATTATTTTCAGCTACTTTAGGTAGGTTGGAGTGCATTTTATATGCAGAGTTTAGGCATGTAAGTTTAATTGTGCGGAAAGTTTCTGTTGCTGTGAATTTTTTTCGAAACTTTTTCCAGTAGTAATACTACACTTTATACCATTAATACTCTGTAGGACCAACTGGCCCGTTATTCGGATGATCTTGATGGAGTACGGTATTAGTCAGACTATAGGCGATGACATTGTATAATTTGCTGGGGAGAATGCGGTGCAACAGATATTATGTTGCATAGTATGGTATTACAACACTGATTCACATATATACATAAAAATTCTAATGTGCTGTTTGCACTGCCTGTATTTTTGGCTGTGCATAGCAAGATTATCTGTGGTACTGTAGCTTATCAAAATTGAAAATTCTCCCAACAAAAGTGCTGGCATATGGATCAAATTGGTTTTTCGCTACGGATTGGGACTGGCTTGTTAGCTTAAAGTACCCGCATGCTGGCTAATGTAGCCCAAGCGTGTCTAACTGCGTACTGTGCAATTGGTAGATGCACAGCAGTGCTCAAGTGTTACTTTTGGATAAATCTTTTGTTTCAATACTTTCAGAAGATTAAGTCCAAAAATTAAAATTATAGCCTAATGAACAAAGCTTCCCTACTAGGTTGGTTGTACATTTCTTTGGTATCTTGTTCAATGAATCACTCAATGAGAAAAATGACTGGGTAGGAGGAAAGCCATGTCTGATTTTCTGTAGGCATATGTAATAGAGTTACATTAGGGGGCAGTCAGTGTATAATTAGCAGCTCTGGAACAGCTAGTATTCTTTTATCCGTCATAACTAGGGTGATTACCCGCTAAAGTAGCTGGTTGGATTTCCTTTAACCGTTTGCCAACTTCCCAATATTGTCCAATCAGATTTGATTGCAATTTTCTGTTTTATAACCTAAGTGCTGTATAGGAAGGTCTGACTTTTCATCATCCATGAAGGTGCATTTACATTAGCTGTTATCTGTTAACAAATTATGTAAAACAATGTCCTGAGCAGTCTAGGCTAGGTACATCAGATCCCTAGGTATTAAACAGGAATCCATAGTCCTTACAATGGTACAGTAATTATAATTGTTTTGAGCAGCAGTATACAATGACTGCTGTTTTCAAGATTTTTGGTTACGAAGTGCTCAGTAACCTTTGCAATCATACTAACGTGTGTGTATGTGTAGGTGTGTGTGTATTTGACAACTTGCTTGTAAACACGATATCTCAACTTATCACCAGTTGAATCAATGTAATACTTGGTAGGTAGACCCCTCCCCCCCACCACCACCCCCATGATATGTAGATGTACACTATTGTTTTTGGCTCTCATCTCATGAATATTAATGAGTGGGCAGGGCTTAACAAATTCTTTAGATGTCAGTATCTCTTCAAATATGTGCAATTTAGTTCATGCTTGGTATGGTGATGGAAACTACATATTCAGTACATGTTCTTTGCAACTACAATTTTTACCTCATTAATATTCATGTGTGGGTGAGGTTTAACTGGAAAATGTCAAAAACAGCTTTTAAACACGATATCTCAACAAACGCAGGTTGAATCAATGTCATACGTAGAATGTAGATCCAGCTTGGTAAGTGCAAGAACCCTATTGATTTGCTAAAGGTCATACAACAGACCGTGTCAATGTCTGAAAACCATTTAAACGCTATAACTCCAAAGTTAAAGCTACAATTAATCTATGAATTCTCCAATGCAATGATTTTCTTTTGGTGAACATAGTGTGGTCAAGTTCAGTTCAGTTTAGTTTTGTGAATGGGCTCTATATGGACTTCAACTAAACATAAATGAAATCTGCTTTGAGCAGAGAGTTGATAGTCTTGATTTAAAGTGTGCTCAAACTGCCTTATGTTTTCACCCTGTTGAGCTTCAAGGAGTCAACAGGTTATCTCAACATTGCAAAACTTGGCTCAAGGGATCAATATTAGGTTGTCAGTAGTCTCAAAATTAGCCATTTTCTCTGTGATTTATAGTTACATGATTTTTGCTTTGGAAATAGGTTGTGAAAATATTTCAGTGTATAAGCAATGTCATGTAACTCTCATTTATTTATAACAATTATTAAAGGGATGGTTGTAACCATAGGCTGCTGATTTCTAGCTAAAAAGTGGTAAAATAAAATGTTCTTAAAATTCATACATCTATGTGTTTATATTTCACATAAGGAAGACTGTTCTTTCTGGATATTGAAACATTTTGGAATGAAATTTCTGTAAAATCCTTACAAGCAGCGGATTAAATGGTTGAAACCCACAAGAAGTGCTGCAAATAAGAGCTGGAAATCTCTGGTCGTTGTTGGTTCTCATTTAAATTCTTGGAAAAACTTAAACTCACTTGCTCTACATTTCAGATAGTTATTTTGGAATTCTGAGCACATTGTCTGGCAAGGAATCACAAAGCCAACTGGCTTTCTGGTTATGATCTGTCACTACAAAGACCTTTTCAACATCATAACTGATACCTGGTATCTTTGTATATGTTGCCACAATAGTTAATAGATAATCCCTCTTCATTTTGGTGTGGGCAAATTCATGACTATTTTAACATGAATGGCTTACCATACACTGAATATGTTTGGGCATCGGAACTACTAAATGTTAATCATTTTCTGATTTCTAAATTCAACAAGGTAGAAATTCAGATTTCTTTGGCAGAATGATTTACACTGCAAACACAACACGCCACTTTAAGATCTAAAATTGTAGAGTATCTCCTCCCACCCCCTCCCCAACCCTCCCAGGTTAACTAAGTTGTCCAGGTGTACAGTATACATACTACTGTACTGTAGGAAGGTTTGGTACTATTTACAGGTAGAGTGTCGATCGTACCGTCTAACTAACTAGTGTATTAAATAGGCACCAGGATTCCAGGTGTACAGTATCCACTCTACTGTGATGTAAGATGGTTTGGTACTATTTACAGGTTGAGAGGATTTGATCTATCCAAGAGCTATCAGATACCTCTCATTCTTACCCTGTGTTTTATCAGTTCACCCCAGGTATCACCCAATTGCTGGTATGTCTTTGGTATCATTGATACTATGAGTTGCGTTGCATAAAAGGAAGAACATTTATAACATAGATTTACCTACACAGACTAACTACAGTAGCTCATTTGAGGTTAGAATATATTAAGAAAGTATGAACTTTGAACTGGCAAATACATGTCTACTGTATATGGATTGTGAAAAGTGGCTTTATTCAATTTAAGGCAGTAATATACTAACGTTTATATATATCAGATTATAATGCAAAGGGAACAAATTTTAATTTTAACCCACTCCCCCTCCCCCCTCTCGTTTTGGTCACCAAGTGATTGCAATTTGCCTAGCTTACAAAGAAACAGTCAATAGCACTTTTAATTAAACACAAAAACAACTTGATGTAGTTTAGTCTCAAATGGCTACATTTCTGATTAAATATGTGATTAATTGTCTTCTCTAGTTAGATCTCATTATTTGCTTAAGAGAACATTTATGTACAATGTGTTAGAAAAAAAAAATTGAGACAGTGTATCTCAAAACTCTTTACTACAAGTGGCAATTTGTCATTGATGCCCACACGGTATCACTGAGAATTCTCTACACAAAGGCCTCAGCTAATGAAAGTAAATGGAGATTCTAATAAAATTCCTAAAAGGAGAGGCGGTAAAAGCTGTACCAAGGAGCAGTACTTCTTGATTCGGTTGTCAGATTCTCTGGGTGATCATCTTGCCTCTAATGAACTTCTCCCTCAAGCAAGATGGAAATGTCAAGGTCAGTTTTTTTTTCTTCTTTTTCTCTTTGGTCAGAGACAGTGGCCAGTGATGTGGTACTGTGCAAGTGCCAAGATCAACCTTCCATAAAGGTGGAACGTTAAAGGAGAACTGTTTTGACATGATCATTTTTGCCCAAATATTGAATTCAATTATTTAGACAAGTTTGTCATTCCAATGTGACTGAGGCGCTTCAGTTTATTATTGTAGAAGCGTCTACTTTATAAAAGCGGACGTTGGAAGTGTTGCATCATTATTCAGCTTTGTCCATCTAGTGTTCACATTTCCTCTTTAAAGAGCGTAGGTTTAGCATAGACAGCTCAGTATGCCATCAAAATTTGTCATCATTGGAATGTGAACCTTTTGTTGGCTGAAATAAGGCGTACGTTTCACTAGTTTGACCAGTGATGTCAGTCACGCTGAGGTGGAAAACATAGCAGTTATGTTGACCACTGAAAAAGATTGAAAGGATATTACAAATGAAATCTATTTTTGATAAATTATGAAAGAAGAATGTACAAAACATCCTGGTGACATTTTCACGAAACTCCTACTTTTGATTTTCAAGCTTTTGATACTGTTGTTGAAATTTGGCATAATTTTGTACAGTACCATAATTAAGGTGTTGAGTGAACTTGAAACAAACAAATGTGATGCTATACTATATAGTTGCACCCTCAGAGCAAAATACTTTTCAGTTTGCTCTAATCTTCTTTTTTTTCACTTTGTTGTTTTGACCA
Source organism: Apostichopus japonicus (assembly GCF_037975245.1). Classification (NCBI taxonomy): domain Eukaryota; kingdom Metazoa; phylum Echinodermata; class Holothuroidea; order Aspidochirotida; family Stichopodidae; genus Apostichopus; species Apostichopus japonicus. The sequence continues at coordinate 8,820,741 of NC_092581.1, forward strand.
TGGATTGGAAAGGGCTCCAGTTCCCGTTTTCATGTGAAGTTTTCAATATCGCAATATGTTAATACATCCCAATTTGGAAGAAATATGGATACATACATGTACATATTAAAGGGGAAAATTTTTTTAAAATTTGCCATCTATGACATCGCACACACACGTGTTGCTTCAAGTTCATTTTTGGTACAAAATACGTCAACTTCAAAGTTTGTAACCCTGAAAATGATATATAGGAATTGAATGTAATTTGCAACAGGAGGCTTAGAATATATGTTCCTCGGACTTCATCAGCCAAAATAATTGTCACCTGGACCTCGAGGGATATCCCATGAATTGTAAAAGGTACATGGTTTGGGCAGGAATAATACAGATTTACAAGCCTACACATGTAGCACATTTTTGAGACAATCTAGCACAAATCAGTACACTGGATATGATTCCCAGTATCTGTGATAATGTTATATAGTAAGGCTATACTGCTGTTTTACTCATGCCATGCTGGATATTCATTGTAATATCAAAGTTCATTTCCCTGTTGTTGTTGGTTTAATATAACATCACCAATGTTTTTATAAATTGTAATGACAGCTTTCTATGAAATGATAGGTCATGGTCTGTAGTATTGAATCATTAGTTTCTTTAAATTTTGCATAACACCAACCTAATGCCTGCAGTGGCTCAGTTTTTGGCAACTTTGTAGTTTCATTAATGGGCAAATATTCTTGAAATCTGTTTTGAATTGTTTGTTGGTTTTGAACATGATTTTTCGAAAATTTTACAACCAGTGTAAAATTATATCCAGAAACCGACATTGGACCATGCTGTGATATCCCCTCAAGATTTCAAGTATATATATGCACTTTACAAAATTGCTTTGAAAACATGATTTTATAAAGACATAATTAGTTAGGGCTCTCTCAAGATTTTAATGTCTATTTGCTGTTTTTGTTTTAATTCATCAAAAGAATTGATTTCAGATGTTTATATCCAGTCAAGTATGGGCATGAATTAAATAATTGTATTTGATAACTCTGTGGGTTATCTTTTAGTGGAGACAAGTTTGTTCTTTATTACATCACTTATGCTTAGAATTGATTTAAGGTGTATTTTTGATATTTGGAAAACACAGCAGTAAATTTTTTAATGAGAAAATTAACATTCTGTGGTTTCTTTTCCCGGAGAATACATTCTTTGATGGGAACGGTGTTGGTTAGTGCCATAGTCTGCAAATCCTTAGTCACAATACCCGTTCACACTGTACAACGTGTGCACCTTGCAACAGGCATTGTAGTAGAATTTACTGTCACCACACTGAACTCATTGTCCTAGGCAAGCTGATACAACACACATATAAATATAAATATATACATATGTATATATATTTATATATACTTATGGCTCTGGATATCACAACCCAAGTCAGAATCCCACCCCACCACAGTTTTTACTCATTGGCTATGTGCACTGTACTGAGGCAAGTCACCACCGCAGCATACCAGGGGTCAAATATAGTTGACCTTTGGAGGTCATCATGGTACTATTCAACTACTGCCAAAACAGCATGCCTTAATAGAATGATGGCTCTTAGATGGAAATTTCCTTCTCATTACTTCAGTGCACATGGACAGAGCGTCATTATAAATGTGCCATCGTCGGGGATAGGAAACGGAGCGAATTGAACAGGAAAGAATGACATCCAGTCAGGAATAACAAAATATTCAAAGGATAACAATAAAGCTGAAAAGAAGGAAGCCTACATTCTTAATATACATCAGGATATAAGTTCATTGAACAAGTGTTTTGTGGCTCAGCAACCTACTTTATTCCTTCTTTTTTCAACCACTCATAGTGGTGGGTAACAGTAGGGTGCCAGGGAAGCCATTAATTTAGAGAAATTATTGATCAGTTGGGCTTAGGTACCCAAGGGGCAAAGTAAGATGGCATACTGTCAACTGTTCCAGTATAGTTTTGCGGTCTGTCACACATATGGCCATAGTTTGTGGATACTGTATTGATGGTGAACCAAAAAGGTAGATCATTTCCACACAAATATATTGCTTCAATTCATGTACAGTACATGTCTCCCATAAATGATTGGAAATAAGACAAAGAAGAATGGGTGAGTCTGGCTACAGTAAATATATGTGGCAACTATCCTGCTGTTTGCAGTTTCTTTAAATTCAATGTTATGTACTGTGGGATGTACAACATACCTCTACATGTATGTATTGTTAGTTCTTTCCTATCTGATCAGTATGTGAAAGAAACTGCGACCTCTGCACATTTCATTGGAATTTATATGGTACAACTGTACATAGATAAAACTGTGTGTTGGGTTTTTTTTGAGGAGGAGGAGGAGGGGGTACAGTAGGAGATGCAGGGAAGGTCTAGCAGGTTAGGTGGGCACGATTTGATTACTTCTGTTGATAGTTTTGCTCAACTTCTATATTCTGATAGTGGATAATAGTAAGTTATGATAGTGGATAGCTAAACGGAAGTGTTTATATTGTGAACCAAATATTTGTCAAACGTTTTAATTATGTTTAATTCCAACTTGTGAATATCATTTTCAGTGCAGAGTGAAAAGGTTTTGTATACTTCATTGTTTTTGTAAAGAAGGCATGTTATAGACAAAGGAACTGATAAATTACTGTTAGTATGTTGCAATGGTTGATACTATGTCTTTGTTACCATAGTAACTATATACTTTTACTCCAGCAATGTGTCTTCACGTCAGTCACATGGTGTATATTGGTTTATTTTCGGATGGACCTAATGGATCAGAGAACGTTGGCATGCATTGAAGAAAACCTTTTTTTGACTTTGTTGTAGAGGCTTCATTCACTGGAAGTTTTGAGTAGATGAGGTGTTTCTAAATGTCTCAAAAGTGGTCTCTCATTAAGTATTGATGGCACAGCCACATAATTTAATAATTCCTATTTTTTATCCTTAATCTCTCTTTAAGTATTTTTACACTCCTCAAACGGTACAAGCAAATTGAATACTTATAGTGTGCACCTATTAAATGAAGAACAGAAAGGCCTTCATAAACTGTTTGCTTGAGCAATTACAAACTTATGAAAAACACATTTGGTCAAAACAGCCGTCCTTGGGACAAAAAAAAAAACATAAAAAAATGTTCTGCAGACTGCATACATGTCCAGAATGGGCAGGGAATGAAATCTGAACAGATGTGGCCACTCTTGCCTTCTGAGGTGGACATTGGAAAACAATCTGTCTTTTCTCATGACTGGTTATGCAGAAAGAATTTAAGTAAAAGAAGAACTGGAAAACAGTTTGATTTATACATTATGAGACAGTTGGGACGGGGGTGCTTTGGGAAGGAGGAGAGGGGGGTGGGATGATGGAAATGGCAGGGAAGAGGGGAGGGATCGTGAGTGGTAATGGGAAAGAGGCCTCATAGATGGCCCTACTGTATGTGTTGATGAATACTACTACGGTATCATTAAAACAGCAGACAGCAAGCACAAAATTCAAACCAGGGGACGGCTACATTTGAAATTTCACAGCAAAAGAGGATTACCTAGTTTATTATATATTTGTTTGTTTGTATGTTTATTACCTAAGTACTGTAATATTTATAGCAACTACCAATGTGTGAATATCCTACTGTATGATATTGGTTGCACATTGCTATGCAAGTATAACAGCTCAGTGGGTGGCCTGTGATCTCATTAAGGTATTTGTCATACAACGTTAGTTTTCCTCTAGTATAGCTTTGTTGATCCCAACATACTGATACACACACTGACTCACTTTTGAAAAATCGTTTGTAAATCTGTTGAGCAACTCTTCTAGCAGTCTGCCTTTCATCTTGTAAATATGAATAGTACATGAGCTCGGTAACGGAAGGCCAGTAAAACGGACAAGGGTTTTCACCTTATCAGTGTTTTTGCATGGGCTCTGAAGTTAATAAGGTCATTTCGTTAAAAAGTTGATATGCAGTCCTTTGAGTTTTAGATTCACTATGCTACTTTCCATTGGAAAATACCCAAGCCTGATCGAGGTGTGGAAGCCTAGGTTAGCAAAAAATAATACAGCAGACTAGCACATGACAGAGGATAGAGTGGGAGTAAAGGAAACAAGCTAATCATTTTTCTGACTTTAAGCATAAACAGAAATAGACGAAAGTAAAACTAGTGACAGGCAGAAGAAGGGGAAACTGACTTCACTGGGAGGCAGTCCCAGCCCTGGCAATGCCACCCTCCCAGGAGGACCTAGTCGTAAAAAAAGGAGAAAAGAACCTGTCCCTTCCTACCCGGTGGCTGGACTATTCCTTGGAAAGTTGGAAGTAAACTTTGCTTCCAGTGTTTGATTAACAAGCCCTCTAGCCATCGGGTTCCTAAACTGTCTTCAGATGTAACTATATAGTTGGTTGTATATATTGTGCTGTATAATTCTGTGTTTGCAAGTTGAAATGGGAAGTGGAATATTGATTGTGGAGACTCAAGCTGGGATTATCCACAGGCATATTGTTACAGCATTAGCACACTCCTCAATGCTGGAGGTCTAGTTCATAATAAAGAAGAGGTTCAAGATTTTAGAACCTACAGTACTTCTCACCTACAAAGCGATCAGCGGGCTTGCCCCTCAATATATCACTGACCTTCTTACTCCTTTGCGTCGGTCAACTACAGTTACGCTTCGCTCTTCCTATCATGCGCATTTGCAATGAACTCCTGGTCCACGTACCGGTACTCGTTATGGCGATCGTGCCTTTTCTGTCGCTGCGCCTTCTCTTTGGAACGAACTCACATTTCACGTTCGTGACTCTCCCTCCCTTTGTATTTTCAAGAGACAACTCAAAACATTTTTGTTTGATTCCTATACTCTTTCTTCCTGGTTTCCTTTGTCTCTTTCCTACATTGTAAAGCGCTATGAAACGCTGTATTAAGCGCTATATAAATGTAATTTATGATTATTATTTTCAATAGCATAATAATCACACTAAAAAGAAATGCACCAATCAATGCACTTAGCAACACCCACACTAAACTTACCACTCTGTTATTAATGCAATGGTATACATTCTTTCCAGACCACCAATGTTGCATAATTTGATCCAAACATAAAATTTCCTTACGTTACTGTTCTTCCTTTACCGAAGGACATATTATATAAACTTTATAACTAAATGAAGAGGACATTTTTATGTCGCTCTAATATATTGTTGGTCTACTTAAGCTTTAAATTATAAATTATAACAATTAAAATACATGTTTAAGTAATAATAATAGAAAGTCTTTCCTTGGTTACGGAAGGGAAATTTCATAGTCTGATTTATTATATCACTGAAATGAGACAAACCATGGAAAATGTTTAAAAGTGTTTTGCAATCAGTTTTTCATGACCCATAAACTCTCACCCACCAGGAATTGTATGATTTACATACATTATATGTTTTATTAGAAGATTATTTCCTATCACCATCAATCACATTTTTGGGATAGAAATATTGTTATTATTTATTACTATTACTAAATATAGTTTTTTAATGTTCTTTTGACAATTTGTTTTAATCCCATGTCCACAATTCCATGTGGAAATTGTCTTCATTATCTAAAAAAAACCCATCACTTTTCAATGATGATATATAGTGTTGCAGACAATATTTTTTCTTGTTATTATAAATAATTTATTTTGATAAACGATCTTGGCACACGGACTGGACTTTCCCCTTAAACTGTTTTAATGAATTGTTTTGTTTTCGCTTTAGATTTGTTTTTCTTGGAAGTGCCTGCTTTTACCTTTTGAGCTAGTTGGTTCGATAATTCCACTGTGACTTTCAGTGGTAACTAGGGAGTCTGGACATGAATCACTACTCACTCACTACATTTTCTGTGCTATTATTGGTAGTATTAAGGCTGTTTTGTTGTTGTTGGTTCACTATGGTAGGGATTGCTGGTACATACCAATACAGGGCTTTGCTCCGTCTTGAATAACGTTGGAAACTGATGACACTCAAGTTTCTTGGTTTTCAAGCTGCTGGTCGGTCGTGTCCTTTGCATTCAGGCATCGTATAACTTATTTAGATTTTATCATGATACTCTAATATTACAATGTTATGTACATCCTCATTTGTATTAAGGTATTCAATTGCCTAGTAGCTAACCCAAGAAGAAAAAAAAAAGAAGAGTAGCTCAAGGCAAATTTGTATGTTACGGATAATGCATTGAACGTAGTGTTTACTCTTGAACCTGTCTTGTGTTACATGCCCTAGAGAGTGTCGGTCATTGGGGCGGGGGGGAGGGGGTTACAAGGGTAGATCAGAGTGCATATGTATAGGAGAAAGGTATCTTCATTCCTATGTACTCAAACCATAGGTCATCAAGAGTGACTGTATCTATAACTTCTGTTTTTTACAAAAAGTTGAGATAACTATTTAGCATAAATGACTAGAACATACCTGTGGTCTATCACATATATATAGCAAGAGCTATTCTTATGCCACCTCCCCCCCCCCCCTTCCCCATTTATATCTCATTTCCTGGAAATTCTTTTCCTTCCTGTAAATCATATTTACAGTGGTCTAGTTAAGATGAACTCAGATGGCCTCATCCTGAGAGAGGGATTTAAAGTTGCTTTTTGGCATTTTTATAGCCAATTTGTGACAAATCTAGCAATGAAGGTTGTAATTCATATATAGAGAGAGCTATTAGATGTCCCTTTCAAGAGATCATTGACATACATTACATATATTTACATACTAATTAGCAAGAGCTGCATGTCTGGGACCAGGTAACAATATAATATGCCCATAAAATGGTCAGAAATTTCCAAAGTGTTATGATTTTTCCTTCAAAAAGAAAGAAATTGCTTAGTCAGAGTTGAGGAACTACAGTATATTGTTAAGGTATTTCACTGTTGAATACAGACGTCATTAAAAATGAATGCCAGAAGGTCTTTTAACAAGGAAATGTGATCTGACTCCCAGTAAATTCTTGCTGCCTGTGGCAAGAGTTGTGTGCTATATAAAAGTGCCTGTCGTCTGTACTCATCCTGCACCCCTGGATGGTTTAAGAGGCTGGCCTCTACTGTATGTTTACATACCATCTCCTTCACATGGTTGACCTCAGACTGGTCATTATCATGCCTAATTATTGTGCTCTGGTGACAAGGGCAGCTAATAAAAAGACTTAAGTTCAATCAATACCTATTAGTGTACATATAGGTTTGAATGTAAGTTTGGCTATAAAGGTTTTGTTTGGTGAAATGTTTGAGTGGAGCAAAGAAATTGTGGCGTTGTTTGAACTGGTCCATGCACTAAGCTCTGTCAGCAATACATTAACAATGATGATAAAGATGTGACATACCAATTCTGTTGTAGCCAATATATTTAAATCTGTCAAAAGTTCAGTTCCTCATCTGATACAGTAGCTTGGAGTTGTCAAACCTACAGGTGCATAATAATTTATTCATGCATTCATCACTTTACTTTGTCTCTATCTCAAATCTCTTCAAACAATATGCACTTTTCCATCTTATCATGAAATTTGTTTAATAATTTAAGCTCTAGATAATTGTTCCTGTGACCCACTTCCAGGTCACCACAAACCTCCTATTAGGAATCTTATCATAATATTAGAAGTGTATCTTGGCTTGATTGCCCTTCAGGGGTTAAGATCTTCTGCAATAGGGATATTGTGTGATCTGATCCTGGGTATGGGAAGTGTTCACACTGCAATGTTGATCCACCTTGTGCTACATCAGATCCTCATTGTGTTCTCAGATGTGTACATGGCTCTATAGTTTGACTTTGGAGAGGATTTGTATTTTTAATGAGGTCTGCTTGCTTCCAGGTAATATATCTTGGACCAACATTGTTAAAGTTGTCCAAATTGTTAAGTTTTCCTGTAGGAATGATTAGATTCAGAAGTAAGAGGTTACATTAGACCCCTCCCTGGGTCATTGGGGTGGGAGGGAGGGGGGGGGGCAGTGCAAGAATATTACCAGTTAATAGGCTAGGGTAGATATAGGGTAGATAGGTGTCTGTAGGTTGTTTGTAAATACCCAAACCAGTCAATTTTGATTTTATATGTTATGTAGAACCTGTTGCAATAGTTTCATGGACCTTCTGTATTAGCTTTGGTATACAGAGAAATCCCTTCTTTGATTTGACCAGTCTATATAATTTTTGAGTGGCAATGTCAAACAGGTGTGCAGAGAACCTTCATTGAGATATATACACCATGGATTAATGATAGCTGTAGTGCAATTACCTTCCTGTGTTTTGTTGTCTCTGTAAATCACTGTACTCTGGATGGCCAATAAATCAATATTTGTAGATCTGTCAAGGACAAATTTGTTGAAGTGTTGAAAGTTGGCAAATAATTTACTGACTATATAAAAAAAAAACACTGTTTAACTTGGGATCACTGACAAAAAACTGGAGTGAATGAAAAAAGCAAAATTGCATTCAAAAACAGTTCTGTCAAATAGCATGAGATTTCCAATCAAAAGTACAGTATGAAATGTTTCCCGAAAGGGAATGAGGGCGGTATTGAAGAACTTAGCGCGCGTAGACTGTGGATGTGTGACCTGATTAATTCGTACCTCGTAAGATTTGCCACAGGGATTCTGCTCATGAATAATGCATTAGGTTGGCATGTATACATTTTGAGTAGTCGAATGAGATCTTTTTTTCAGAATACTGTATGTATAGAAAAAAATGTGGGTTCCTGGTATGTCTTTGGCCATGTTTTTATTAAAGCCAACTTATGTGCCACTATCAAATAATGGTACTAACCAATGCTTCAGGTACATGGACTATTGTATAGGGGGTTTAACAATTTCTATAGCAAACACAACATATTTTAACATGTAAAGACATGTTAACTATATTATATTCTCAACATTTAATAGAACCAAGTACACTTTTAATGTTCTTTTGATAATTTTCAAGCAATTGATGTGGAAGGGTGGGGAGGTGTTGGGGTGAGGGGTTTGTTGGAGAGAGACATACTATAAGTTTTGTTGGACAATGGTCAAAGTATTACTAATACCTATAGGTCAGCAAATAGTGTTTTTAACATATATGCATTGCTTCGTATGTCACTTTATAGAGGATGGCAAACTTTTGTACCACTTCATAAACTTAATTTGATTTGCTTGAAAAAGAAAAGTAAGTCTGATTTTGCTTCAGATGGTCCCACTTGTGGATCAAGTGTTTTCAACAGTTTGAGTGGTGGTTATTTTTAAAGTACTTTTAAATCATTTGACATTGTTAACTGACTTTGTGTCACTGGTATCAAAAAGCAGGCATTTGTAATCACTTTGTAAATGAGTTTTAGAACTTGAAATGAAAAGTTGTTTAATCATATTACATAACACTTAAAAGGTTACTAAATCATTACAGAAGAAATGGTGCTGCTACCTCGTGAAGCTTTTACTCCTACCGGGGATTGGTGTTGTCTTTTCCAGAAGTGGCGTACTAAGGAGATAAAACACGCCAAGCTGAAAATGAATTTTCTTGAGTTCCTTTCACCCATACATAATTTACCAAAAACCAGGACAAACCTTATCATGGATTCTTTGCAAAAAAAAGTGTAAATGGATTGATTGAGACTGTGAGGTTTAATGCTCAGGCTGTTAGCCTTGAATAACTTTGAATTGACCCATCATTCTATCTGGTTAACTTCCTGACGGAGTTTAAAGTGGCCAGCTGAGAACACTTGTCGTCCATTTAGTTCTCACATATAGCACTCATATCTGCAGCGGTTTCCATTCGAGCCCTCTTCAAGCATGGGTCATTGATCTCCTTGTGAGATACTTGACACACTTCTCTCGCCATCCCTCCCAAATCCCATCATCTTCGGGGAAACGCTTGATAGCTACAAATGCCAAAAAGATGAGCAGTTTATTTTTCTGTTTGACTAGGCAATACTACCTGACACAACCAGAGATATAGCCCTAGGAGTGATTTAGAGAATCAGCTCTCCAAAAAGCTGTCTAGGAAAGTAGGGAAACATTTTGCAGCCATTTATCCCAGCTTCATCCATCAAAATTAGGTGATTTGTCAACCGTCCTGTCTCAGAAATCTTCATCAGCTAAATTTGATTCTTTGACGTTTTATTCGTTGCCCTGTTAACGAAGCAGAAGTTTTGACGCACATCTGCATAATTGCGCCTTCTGATATTAACCCATTTACCTACTTTGTTTAGTTATATTCTAGAATCAAACCCACCTTTAGTGTAGTCTGGTTTAATCTATGGTGTTACAGTAAGTTGTGTATTAAGACTGTTTGGCAATCTGGGGATAGATTCAACGAATTGTAGCTTAAAGTTATCTGAGAAGCTGGAAATGTATGTCAAAGTGAGATGAATTTCAAGTACTATTCTGAATACCCTGCTGAAGAATTTTTGTTTGCTTCAATTTGTAAAAAGGTCTTAGGGGTCGGGTATGGTCGGAGGGTATTGGTAAAGTCTGTCAAGTGGATGTTAACCTTCTTCTGTTGTAGCACTGGTACTGATCTCAGCAAATTTCTGGTGAGTTTACGGTGATGGGAAATATGGTTGTGAGACGAGTCACTGTGGAATGAAACTATGCATAGAAACTATACATGCAGTAGCAGGAGCTGTGGTGTTCAACTGACTCCCTTCACTCTATATCAGACTTTCATCACCTCAGGTCTTTGCCACTGTCTTTCTGGTGAATCAACCATTAGGACAATATTGCTGTCATGCCTAAATAACCAAACCCGACAAGTTTTCCAGTTACTATGGTTGTGATTATGGTAGACACAGAATAGCTATCGCATAACTGGTTTAAACTGCATATAGAAAGAAACCAAGTGGGTCCAATGTTCAAATGAATGAACACATTAATGCTAAGTATTGCGTCATTTGTACTTGACTTCAGTTGATCCAACCATATAGAATTTAAGTTTAATGTGCCAGTTATTTGAATAAGACAATATTAGGTTCTACAGTATATAGATATGCATTAACAGGCAATAGAATACCTCTGTGACAAGCAATGGTTTACAGACTTTGAGCAAGTTTTGAATCTACAGTTAAGGCAGCATCCTGTGAGTTTTGTTTTTATAACCAGCCTCAAGATTAAGTGAGTGAACATGCCATCATTAACCCTGTGTTTTGCAAAGCAGGCTCTAGCTAGACCTGTGCAAAGTTTGGTTTTAGTTACTTTGTAAAGGGATAGAACATCTTGTCAATAAAAAAATACTTCTCTTTTCAATACCTGATGGAACTTGGTGGCCGTGTCCTGGAAGTGGGTCCACCAGTGTGGAGGGCAGGCTACTCTGTGTTAAACTTTTGCAGGTTAATTTGATGGGGAAAATGGTGGTGGACATTTATTTCAACAAATTTAAGTATGATGTATAGTTTCTGTCCAAGCATGTCCAATGATCAGTGAGAGGGCTACTGTAGCAGTGTGAAAAGACGATCAGCGGGTTTGCTTTCGATACAAACCCATATAAGTTACTCTCCTAATGAAATGGCTAACAGTAGCATAAGGCAGTATTTTTTGTGTTTTTTTTTTTTTTACTTTGGCAACATAATAAACTCTGTGTGCCAGTTTATGATCAATTCACTATTGTTCCTGTTTTGACCACAATTCATAGAACTTCGTTTGAGTTTACAAAGCCGCAAGTACTCTCTTTTCATAGTTGCAGTTTTATTTGTATAAGAGAGCTGTGTATCCGTCCGTACCTAACAATTGTTCCCAGCGAAATGTGTAGAAAGAGGCTCCCAGGGTACGGAAAGGTAATATAGAAATATAAAAGGTAATATAGAAATAATAGTCAAAATTGGAAGAGGATGTGAATATATAGACCATGATACTACTCCACTGTTTAAATCAGTTCTAACTATATAGACTTTTATATGCCATCATCTGCCCACTCATTATGATTATAATAACTCTGTGGCACAATGGGGTAAGTGGGCGTAAAATCCCAACAAATTTCAAAGAAAAAGGTTACTATATCAGTGCAGTAAATTGTGCTCAAGTGGATATGCATATCAACTACTTTTGTGAGGCTTGTTTTTTAAAGCACTTTTATAGATCTGGAAAATTTAAACTTGCTCACAGCTTTACTCGTGTGAGTAAAGGTGTGTCATTTCTTTCCTACAATGTGTAAAAATAAGTTGGCCTGACGTTTTGATCCAAGCAGGCTAAATGAAAGGCTAAATGACAAACTTACAGTAACAGAAGGGACAAAAACACGCATGCTTTCCTAAAATTAAGAGAATTTATGATTTCAGGAAAAAAGAGTTCCATTCTGCTATTCAGGTGATGAAATGTGTGATTTTAGCTCGAATACTTAAAGAAAATTAAAAGAGTACCAAAATTTTTGCCTTCTACTGTTATTTGCTTACAAAAAAAATCTACAGGGTAGTTTGCTTGTTTCTATTTATGCATTGAATTACCCAGATGAAAATATTCAAGTATGATCCAAATAAAACATGAGTACACAAATATCTTTTGTGTCAGGAAAAGAGGTTGGACTTACTTTAAAAGCCGTTTTTGCAAATCTTTAAACACTGCACTCCTTTGACCCTCACCTTCGGGTCATTTTTCAACTTCCTGTTTCGTGAAATGCAGATTGTCCATTAATATCCAACCCAGTGTGTGTTTGGGTTCCCTTGCTCAATAGCCCATTTCCTATTTGTAGAACAGGGTTGTAACAGGGTACACCAGGTACTATATTTGATGAACCATGGGGATACGTTGCATGTAAATTATGTTGTTGTGCCAATCTAAGTCAGGTTGATGTAGGGGAAACCTCAATTAATATTTAATGCAATGGTAGATTTCACTCCTTCCTTGCCGACCGGTCTCCTTTAAAACCCACACGTGCGCTTTCTCATCTAGTGCACAGAATTGTCAACATTATAGCACTATGCCCTCCTTGTAGGTCACTGCTGCTGCCCATTTTCTCATCTAATTTTCTGCATCTAGACTATTTGAAATGATTCTATTACACTTCTTTAAATCTAGGGGTCATGTACAAGTAACAGAGTAGGTTTTATGGTAAATTGCATGAGAGATGGATCGATTCTCTCAGCTTTAGGTCGGAATAAAAGAGCATTTTAAGTCATGATAATGGCAGACTTACACGTGTATCAACGTAGTATGATAGCATAATCATCCCTGAAGCTCAAAGGACATTCATGCACTCGATGAATTAATAAAGATGGCTTGTAAATGCCACCCCTGCGTCTCCCGTAAAACTGCAGCGTGAGAAATTCCCAGAGAGATTAATTTATTAGCCCGACAGACTCCAAAGCTCGCGTCAGTCTTACTCCTCCCTGCCTCCCCTGCTTCGAATCTCCCTTGACCTCAAACTGGAACTTGTTCTGCTTTCAATTGCCATTCTTCAGAAGTGGAGACGTTCATCTCCGTAATGAGGGGAAACGATATCTCTGTTGACTGAACAGAGCTAACAGGTATCACGTTACCATCGCGAGACGCTGCCTACCCTAATATTATCTTTGGCATTTTATTAGGCTCGCATCGCCGTAGAGGCTCAACGCCGGGAGCATATCGTGGACGGAGAGAGGGAGAGAGTGTTTTACGAGTTAAGTTTGATTGGTATACGGCAACGTGTAATTTATCAAGTCATTAGGCCCTGATTTTAGACCAGAGGGGCGATGATTGGGGATTTTTCTTACTTTCTTTTCAAAATGCTTTAAATGATGAAGGCTCAAAAGTTAATGATGATGTTGTCAAGCAATAAAGGGTAATTTCCTTCTGCTGCTGCCAAAGATCTTGATTTGACAATCTGATGAAGAGGAGAATGTTGGACTGGCAGTTCAGCTCATCGATTAAGTGATTCTCCTCTGGAGATCATTTTGACTATACATGAAAGTAATATAACCTTTGGGATTAAAAGGGGATGTGCTTTAAATGGGGTGTGGGAGGGGGGAAGGGGAAGGGATCAGTGCAATCTATTAAGGATGGAGTTTAGCCAAGTGATTTGACATGGATCCAAGTGTATAAATTAAAGATAGGGGGAATGGCTATCTGAAATATCACTTGTCAGTAAGACCCTTTACTAAGTGTGCTTCAAAACAATAGGAAAGCATGTAATGTCCTTATTTTCTCCATCACCCCCCCCCATACTTCATCCCTCCCCCTCCATAATTTTGCCCTTCCCTTGACCAAACATACCACTGTTATATAATTTAACCTGGCCTGCCAATTATAGACCAAAGAACTTGACTCTTGTCTGTGTGAAAAATTAAAGTTTCCAAAAGAAACGAGTTACAGTACCAGCTACAAATGACATGAAAATGCAAATTAAGGAAATTTGTAATGGGAATCATGATTAAAACATAGAATTGTTGTATGTTTACTGTGTGGATTTGAAAGCAAAAATAGATGAGAGAATGAGAGATATAAGAAAAGAAAAATTTGGGAAGCAACAAATTTGCTACTATTTAAAAGGCATAATTTGCCTCGGTCTGCAATATACAGCTTTAACCATCTAGAAAGAGAGACCTAATAATGTATGTACAGTATGTATGTGTATATGACCCCAATCACACTCTTATATGATGTTGTGTAGCCTGTTGCTGAGAATGGAAAGGCTTGACTGTCAGTAAATCACCTCCAGAATAAATACCCATTGAAGCTTTTGCCTTCATTGTTCAGCTACACCTCAACATCCCCTGTAAGTAGGGCCATCTTTTGTGGCTGGTGACTGCAGGGTGTTACATGAAAGTAGTAAACAGATTTCTGCAGTGGCGGCGAAATACATTGATGAGTCACTGGGAAATGATAATAGGGGGGAAATAATGGCAGCAGAATGGCACCACTATTAACTGGTGGCGCTATTCAGTTATGGCCGACACTTTGCTCAATTTGTCAACCATCTGCCCTGTTGAGTCAAACTTCTTTCTGCACCTGTTGAGAAAAATTAATAACTGGAGGTTAGAGGCATCATTCACGCTACATTCCCTTTTATTCTGCATGTGACATCAAAATACAAACACAAAGTGGCAAGGATCCCCCATACACTTTGAAACTGAAATACTTCCTTGCAGTTGCTTACAATGTATGCACTCTCCATCTAGCATAGCTCTTAGCATTTGAATTTGGTAAAGTGTAAAAAATGTAACCACTTTTCATGCTCAGCTATATTTAGAATTAAAACCCATTTGACTTTTAAACTAGTGGAATATTTGAAACGATGATGCAATATATCCCAAATTTCAATATGATTAGTAAGTACTGATTTAAAAGTAACTTGGTTTGAAAGAGCAAAAGAATTTATTTTGGCTAGAAACTGACTACAGGATGTTGGGTCCAGTAGAGATTTGTATATAAATTCCCAGACAGTTTCTGTTGATGATCTATTAAAAAAGTATGCTAGGGGAACAAAATTTTCATATTTGGATTGAATCATATCTCTGCTCAACTTATAACTTTCCCTTTTGTGAGAAAAAGTAAATGGTCTTAATGCGATCATTTGTACTGTAGTCATATTTTAAGCAGCACCTGGTACACGTTAAAAGGGCAAGGAAAAAGTAATGAATCTATGAGTTGTGAGCTATTCTCTGATGTTGTTATTTGATAACTTTACTGCTTTTAATGTGATAATTTTATCAGACATCTCAAATGGTATAATATAATTTATCATACTGCTGCATATTGGATATTCTGATATGTTGTACAATAAAGAACATAACGTCTTGTTTTGCAGTGTATGCAGAGAGATATGAAATGTAATAGCTTAAAACATTTGATTTAGATTTCAGAAACCGTTCCAGCATTCAGACACCATTTACATTCTTTCATAATACCTGATTTCATAATTCACTCTTTTTTTTTTTTTAATTTTAGTACAACGATTGTATCATATCAATTTCAAGTAATACCTACTGTAGTATTACTACTACAGTACCTAGTACCCTTTTCTTGAACAGTTGAAGTACAAACAGTATATTATCATTACTTATCTGCTCATAGCAGATCCGATGACAAAGTACAGCTTTCAGTTAAAGCATCACCAAGCCATATTATACTTCCTGTTTCATCCAGGTTATTGCGTATTAACATACGTCCATCGCAGAGCGCGATGAGTTAAGCTCTTTAGTATCAAAGATAATACAGCGAGATAAACTTGGTTGTTCTCTGAGCACTTTCCTTTTTGGATTGCTCTCATTTCCGATGAAGCTTCCCCAAATCATATTAACTAGATAGCTTGTATTTTATCTGTTGTTGGACTTCCTCGGCCTATTCTACACCTCCTCTGTTATGATAAGGTTGTGGTTGCGTCGTCGTCGGGGTTGGGAGGTATGAATAGTCCCTTTCTCATGCCCACTACTGTGTGATCCAGCTATGAATGAAAAGCCAAACTCACTGTGTAGAAAAGGGTACAAATAAGTGTAACAAATCTAAACAAATATTTATAATAAATCTAAAATATATATGATAAATAGGGACCTTTTATAAATTGTCTTTAATTATCATGGCAGTTTCTAATGACATCATTGAATTTTTAAAAAAAACCAATTTAAACTAAATGTATCCAACTTAAAGACACCTGCTTGCCTACTTACTGTACACCTACATACTGTACAAGTTAAACCTTTATCACTGATATTATTTGAAATGGAGCAATTTATTGTTTTCTGTTGTTTTATGATTGCACATTTTGCTTTAGCAACTCTAATTGCAGAGAGAACAAACATACTGTCAGATGAAAAATATTTTCAGTATCAGTCTTCAGAGATGTTGACTTCCCATCAATTCATAAATTATCTCAACTCATAACGTTTTGATCAAAACAAAGATTTACACATTACTGACAGTTTCAGAAACAATTCAACTGCAATTTTGTACCATGATCGGGATCTTGTTGAAACTTGTGACAGCAAGGCCTAAAGTTATGATATTTAAAATTTTGAATGCACACATATGATTGCCCCAAACTTGACTTTCTCTTTACAGAGAAAAGTAAGGTTACAAGTAGTTGCAGTTGAACAACATACTTTGTGTTCATTGAGCACTACATATATGCAAGAATGTTTCCAAACAATTGGTATGGGACTATTAGTCAATCAAATCAGAGGAAATCAAAGCACCATTGACTATTGTAAGCATGAAAATCTGTGTAATGTAAATGTTTCAGTGCTGTAACGAAGCATCACATGCGGTTGATTGTTATGATTTTGTTTTCAGATAACCATCTGTTGGATTGAAAGATTTTTATAAATGTTTTTGTATAGGCTTAGTTGTGACTGTGTGTACTTGGGCTTTGTTTCTCAAAAGAAAAAAAGTTACAACGTAAGCAGTTCAAAGGTTTTGTGTCCTGACTAAAAACCTAGCGTCCCAGCACAGATTCCTGCATTCATAACAATGTTGAACAGTACCATTTGACATACATAATCTATATGACAAACCTATGTGATATATATATGTCAGAAATTCAGAATTCTATATAACAGATTGATCTTATTTCAGCACTTTATATTACATACCAATTTGATCTTATGTCAGTACTGTAAATTTTAGTCCAATTGATATGTCAGTACTCTATATTACAGACTAATTTGATGTCAGTCATCTATATTACAGACCAATTTGATGTCAGTCATCTATATTACAGACCAATTTGATGTCAGTCATCTATATTACAGACCAATTTGATCATATACTGTATGTCGGAACGTTATAGTCATATCGATACTCTGTATCCAATTCCGTTTATAGACCAGTCTATTCATTCCCTGACGGCAAAAGTAGATCAGTCAGAACTCTCTCTGTCCAGTTGATAGACCTGTCTGAACTAGCTGTTGTTATCTTCAGCATCTGAATCCTAGGGGCAAGAATCTTTCAGAAGAGGCCACAAAATAACCATCTCAAAAAGCCTCATTCTCATCCTCTTCTTCATCATCATAACCATGATCAGCGCGGAGGATGCTCTGAGCTCCTTCAGGGATATCAGTTGTGCTCTCTCACCGTGGGAGAGGCACCACTCAAGCCTTTACTCATCTCTCCATCCATCTCTCTCTATTAGGTCTCGTCTTTCTTTTGTCTCACTGCCATCCAGGCGCTGCTTGACTGATTCCATTTACCTCTTTTAGTTAGATGCAATCTCTCTCTTGCTGCTTTTACTTGCATCAACTTGTCAGTCTTTCTCCTACCATTCACCTCTTCTTAGAAAGCATTCTCTCCTTCTTGAGTGAGTGAAGTTGTCATCCTCGTAGAGATTATATCACTTTTTACAGAGATTGTAGTAGGTATACAGGCACAAAGTGACTTCTTGACAAGTTTTATCAGATTCTCGAAAATGTTGTCTGTGAAGGATTTATTTCATTCCCTTTTACTCCTTTAAGTAACTCTGTATTTTAAACTGTATAATTGAGCGAGGGTTTACAACTACCGTAGCTTTGGATTTTTGGTAAAGGTTCTCTACCTCTACATTTTTTGGTAGGGATTTAAGACTTTTGGTAGAGAATTGTATTCAACATGTCTTTTGTAAGATGCTGGCGGTTTCATAACATATCCATATACATGAAAATTGACTATAGAGTTTGCTTTTTGTATTAATATCAAACACTTTACCTTATTTCAGACACAGTAATAGGATAAGAATAGATTACTCTCGTAAATCTAACCAAAGAGAGAAACGCTGCCAAACTCCCATGTCATGTGTTGTTGCCTTCAAGTAATTGAACCTCAATTGCCATGTGAGGTGGCTCATTCCTGCTTGTTATACTGTGTGTCACAGTATCAGTATGCTTTCGTGATGCTGCATGCCGCCGTAAAGCACTGGTTTTAACTTCAGTAGAGCATTGGCCGATCAAAACACCTGTATCAGATTGACACGCTTCCTTGCAGAACTTGCAAAACATTCCATGTTACCTTCCTGTTAGCCCTTCACTTCTAACCTTGGCCAAATTTTAAGCCAAGAATGTTGAAAAGAACTCTTCCTTTTAAGCTTAGGCTTAGTGGTTTGTTTGGCATTACTAGGACCAGGTTGATCTCCTGCATTCAAAGAACTGTTAATAGTACTCTAGGCACATTTGCATCTTGCATTGCAACACTGTCTTCTTCAGAACTAACCTTCTCTTCATCGTTCGTAGTCCATTTAAAAAGATTCAAAAGATTTGACATCTCTGTTCATCTCATACCGCACACTGATGATAAAATCCAAGGATTTTTAGAAATGAGTGGTACAAACTTGTAGGTCCATCGTGCAGACGGCAGTTACAATTTACA
The DNA here is from genome assembly GCF_037975245.1 of Apostichopus japonicus. Taxonomy (NCBI): domain Eukaryota; kingdom Metazoa; phylum Echinodermata; class Holothuroidea; order Aspidochirotida; family Stichopodidae; genus Apostichopus; species Apostichopus japonicus. The sequence goes on from NC_092581.1 coordinate 8,839,947, forward strand.
ACTTTTAACGTTAACTACAGAACAGCTGACGATATATAGGCTTCTAAGGCATTCAAGTTAACCACGCAGTCGCTCCATACATCAAACACTTAAACTTTGTTTAAACAAATGGTCATGAGTGGAGTAGTTAGAGAAAACGACTGGCATATGAAGTCTAATTGTAAAGGTCATGCAGACTTGCAGACCTGGGTCATTCATTGCAAGTGACGCAACATGATTAGCAGCTAGCATACAGTGATAGGTTTAGGCTAGACTAAACTTATACAGCGCTAGCATTCTATGCATAGGAAAGCCTTGTAGTTACTAGACAGTAACGTTATTGATAGTTGCAGTTAGAATAAAAAAGGTTTTTTCGTGAGTTGTGATCAATATGTTTTTAATTTATGTAAACAATTTTCTAGCACATGTTATTTCTGTATATTGTGTGGATTTTAGGTTATAGCCGCTGTTACTGAAATTGCTTAGTGGAGACTGTAATTTGCCAGTAACTGTGCGAAGAGTTCTCGGTGAATGTGCGCGACCATCCCGCACTGCTTCAAATTTTATGCGGGATTGTGAGAGCTGTTTGCATGATTCGCGCTGCTAATGCAAACCCTGAATTGAGATCAAATGGAAGAATTGTTACAACAAAGCATTGAATAAATTTACTTTGCTCCACATCCCTTACCTTCCTTTTACGATATTAGAGGAAGTCTATACACTGTCCAGATTGAAGACTGTCAGCAATACTGAGCTATAGAATCACCCATGTCAATGTACTGAATGGTTGTTAGGATGTTTCAGGGTGAACCTGCAGTTGAAACTAGTTAGTTTATGGCTGCAGTATATATGTTCTTGCAATATTTGGTAGTAAGGTTGTATGGTTTCAGACTGTAAACTGCAGTTGAAACTAGTTAGTTTATGGCTGAAGTATATATGTTCTTGTACATCAACACAAACTAAAAATGCATAAATAAATCAGGAGCAGAAAATTATTTTTAGAAATGACAAATTCTTATAAAAGCAAAGAGGACGAAATAAATCGTTAAAGTGGTCGAGCAAAGTTGACTGACCCTAGCCTTCTTATCTCCTATTTATTTTTTCTCTCCCTTTATTCTCTCTCTCTCTCCAATTTTAAAATAGATGACTCTTTTTTGCCTAATGTACTCCTGGAAAGGATGAAACACCATTGTCTATACAGTATATAGATATATGTATAATTTTTGTTTTAGCAATTTAGTGTACAGCTGTCTATTTAGCATGCAAATTGTTTATGTTTGCTTTTCGCCCCAAAGGCATATTTTGAAGTCTGACACAAGATGGAAATAAAGTTGTGGCCATAATTTCCTGAATGGCACCAAAATCAATAAATCACGCATTGCGTCGCATATCCTCTCCTTGAATTACCCAAGCCATTGATTTCTCCATGGTGCCTGTATGGGAAGTTACACAGAACTGCAGGCAATAGTACTACTATGCAGAAGTCTGCTTTGCCACACAGGAATATGTATGTGTTCACTCTGCTGTATTAGCAAGGGTAGGCGATCAGTATCATACAGAGCATTTGTACTCGACAGTGACGTCAGAGAATGCCGGTTCTTACAATAATCAATGAGACAAAAATGGGGGAAAAAATAATAATTTGCAGACGGTATACTGTTGTAAAAATACCTCTGTAAGAACATTCTTTTCGTGTGGAATCGTGCTGCCGTATTTTCTTCTGAGGGTTTAATCGTGGAACAGAAAAATTGTATAGTTCGGGACTTCGGGGGTAAGTCAGAGGGGAAGGTTGGGGCGGAATTTTACACTTTGAATGGGAAGAACGATAAAATGCTCAACAAATTTTTGCCTGTGAAAAAGGTAGCTTGAGATCTACTGGCTTGTCAGAATGAATATTTTCATCGTTTTTTTAAAAAAAATTTTTTAGTATCTTTTTTTTTCTGTCTTGCTAGTAAATGTGTTTATGGCTAAGATCATGTGTAGCATTATGTTCCCCTTCTATGGGAATTGTGATACACACCTGATGATAATGTCACAGTCTTGATGCAAGGGGACTGGGGTTGAGAGCAGATCAATCGGTTCGTTTGGGTTTTTTTCGTGCCCAGGTCCTTTCCTGGTTGACTTTTCTTAAAAAAGTATGATAAGTACATACAGTATGGTCCATGCTATCATTGATCATGCACATGAATTGTTAATGTTTTGCTTTATTTGTTACCATGTTCATTTTCTGTAACGGAGATGAATTTACAAGTGTTGAATCTAAAATAATATTGAACCATTTAACATGACCTAATTGATGTCAGTGTTAACTTAATTTAAAAAAATCCTAACCTTGAAAAGATGGAAGGAAAAACTGAGGAGAAAATCAAAAGTATTCAGATCTTCCTAGCAACACTACATGACATCACAGATGTACCAACTGACAGCCCCACACACTTAAAAAAGAGGGTGACCTTAGACGGGGTAATTGGGGGCGCCGTACAAGAATATTACCAGTCAATGGGCTAGGGTAGATAGGTGTGGCTAGGTTAAGGACACAGGTAGGTATCGTCGTTTGTAAATACCCAGACCAGTAAATATTTGGGGTTTACGAAACATGTCATTTATTTTACTCAATAAGGTCAGACAACCATTCAAATTTAATTAGGTGCCTTTAGTAAATTGTTTAAGTAACGATTCCATTTGAAGGTTTGAATATTTTTCGAGGAAGAATTCCTACTGTTGTTACACCACAGGCCAGCTACTGTAATCTATTGAACAGATTAACAGTGTTTCCCTGACTAAAATTAGGTGCATACAATATTCAGAGTTCAGACAACCTTTCCTAGAGTTGTTTGGAACAAGATAGACTTGCAATATCACAGAACATCTTTGTTCGTTCATCTACTCTTGTCTGTACGAAAAAACGCACATTGCCTGCCATCAAACTTTATACCTCTAACAAATTATGGAATAAATTTGAAACATACATATCTAGCTATACATAGTCAAATGGAGATCTGATGAGATTATGAAATGTCTACACTGTGTAAGTATGTTTCAAATTATGGAATAAATTTGAAATATACATATAGCTATACATAGTCAAATGGAGATGATGAGATTATGAAATGTCTACACTGTGTAGTATGTTTCTTGATGTCCTATCATCATATTTTTGTGTGTGGATCACTTCAATAAATAACATTTTGCAAATGTCTTGTTATACAAAACTAAACTTTTAAGTCTTTTTAATGTACACAGGTCTCTGTGAGAGCCAAGTTCCCTATCTCTTAGTATTAAGTTCAACCATTTTAATATCATATCGGAACTTCTTCTTCATAATGATTGCCAGCCAAAGTTTGCATTGAATCCCCCCCCCCACCTCCCTCCATCCCCATCTTTTTTCTTTTATATGCACAGTCACACAAATGAAGGATTGGTATTAAGGCATGCTTTAAATGCAGGAAGTGTTTCAAGTCTACCCTCACAAATTTGTAGGAATTATGAAGAACATTCATCGAGTTGATCAACGCTTCTCTTTGCTCTCCCTCCTGTGAGTTCCATCATGTTAGTTAAGATTAATCTTTTGCACTTTCTCGATTGCCCTTGACATTCATGATAAATACCTTGTAATTGTGGATGCACACTGCGTTGTGGTTCTACCAGCCTTTTCCATGAGAGCAGTTGAACCAGCAGATATCAGTGAAAGTTTTAAAGGGAATATATGTATCTATAAATATATTCAAGCACTTTAATGATCATGTAAATCTTAGACCAAAAGCTGGCACTGGTGGTATCTGGCATTTGCCTTTGATGCTAACATCTCAAACTTGGAGGAGGAGGAGGAGGAGGAGTAGGAGGAGGAGGAGGAGGAGGAGATGAGATCTGGAATAATTTGGGGTCTATCATGATACCTTTTTCGAGTCAGAACGAGAGTAGATGATTTAAAAAAAATTTGATGAAGTGAGTGAGAAGAACAGGCTACTTGTACACAGCTCTGAGAGATCCAAACTATAATAAAAAAATGTGCAAACCCAGATTTGCACATAAATTTACACCTACTGTAAAAGTGTATGTACAAACCATCCACTGGTGTCGTGGAGAGTAAACGATTGGAATATCAACAGTCACTGTTGGTGTAGAAGCATGCGATGAAGCAGGACAGCAATTCTTTGTCCCTTTAAACCCAAATGTTAAGGTGAATATCCCTTTCCCCACCACCCCTTTGTCTTTTTCCATTCACCTTTGTAGACTCACTGTAAATACCTGGTTTTTAAACGAATTATCCATCTCTTCCGTTTGTCTCTTAGATCTCATCGTGAGAATGTCGTCCATGAAGAGAAGATGCCTGATCTTTTGTCGGCCGCATACGGCAGCATCGACAGTGTATCGGTCGCCGTGGACATGGAACGTACAGCTGCCGGCAGGCCACTCTGGATATATGTCGGATGGAGTCGTCATTGAAGATCAAAAGACAGCCAGAAGGCCGTGGAAACAGATGACGAAAAACAGAAAAATGGTGTCCACCGTCCATGCCTCTCGCCCCCACCAACGTTGGTGCAGTTAAAGCAGCAGGTTGGGTTTGGTCACTAAAATAGCATAAACCCACTTCCTAGTAGGAACCTAAAGTAACACTTATTGTAGCATTTTTATTCATGTCAAATACTTTTGCCCAGATTTTTATGCAAAATTAGGTGTTGTAATTTAGTTACGCCTGGTAACAAGTGATCTAGGCAGAGAGAGGTTAAGTTATTATAATTATTTTTTAAGAGTAACAAACATTTCTGAACATTCTAAAATGTTTGTTTTGACAACAATACCACAAGTGAATCACATGACAATTTCGCTATTGTAAGTGCGTGCATGGCAGGAATACTACGTTATGCTGCCAACACAACCCGCTCTACATTTAAGGGTTTCCTGATCCTATCATTAACCTTTCTCTATTAAGAATTGTAAGTTTAAAAAAGTTGTTTCCAACTAAGTGAGACATTTACAAATTTAAAGTTGTTAAATTTGTTTGTGTCCTGGGAGGACATTGCATAACACTAAGTAAGAGCAGACTTGCATTAAGTCAACAATGCATTGGTCCTGAAGATCACTTCCTTCTGGCATTTTTCTTTTAATTATTATTATTATGATTTTTTTATTTTTGATCTATAAATCCCAACCATTGGCAAACGATTGCAATTACATCTCATCAGAGTCACGAACGTTTCTTAGAATTGTTGGTCGCCAGGTACCATTTCACCAGGATCAAGTCACAGAGCTTTTTCCCCTTCAAAGCACTTAACACTCATCATTCTGCCCAGTCTGCCTGAATGATAATTATGTATTGCTGTGCTATTTGTCCTGTTGGTGCAAAGTCTGTGATTTTTGCAATGCTTTCACAGGAAAATAGAGATTAACATTAACAAACAAAAAAAAGGAAAAACTTTTTTTTAAAAAAGGTGCCAATTTTTTTCCTATTGACATTTTCTTTATTTTTGGATATATACTACATTTAACAGTTGGTTTTAGACTACAGTAAGCACACTGACGGCAGGTTTACTTAAAGAGAGGAGTCCAAGATTTTATTCCAACTTTCCAACTATCATGGCAGCTCTTATCCAGTATTCATGGTGGTAATTTTCGCTGTATACTTATTTCCCAAGAAATTTGTGGAGAGAAAACTTAGAGAAAATCAACCAACTTTTTGAATATTCGAAAGCCTTAAACCTAAAACGAAGAAGAGAATAAATGGTGCAGTTCAGTGACACAATGTTACATCTTGCCTGAACTTCTGTAGTTTTTTGCAAAATATTTCTGTCATTTAAAATACCGACTTTGTCCTTGATTTTTAGTTCATTGTGCACTGTATGCTTTGTAGCATGATTCTTGGAATAGGAATAAACCCTCATATCTTCTGCTTTAAGTACCTGGTAACAATCTACCATGGCAGACATTTTAGAATGATGTCTTCAATTTCATGAGTAGGTCATAAAACCTTTTTTTTTGTTTCATCAGAGTATAGTCTTTGGTGTGGTAGAACCTCTCTTAGTCAACGAATGAATAAATTTAAGACAGGGAAAAAGTTTTTGCTAAACTCTGAATACGCTAGTTAATGGTTAAGATCTATAGGAAATGCAGGGCATTTAGGATTTGACGTCAGCACTTTGACCTTGTTAAACTGACTGTTACAGTTGTCAGAGAGATTTCCCAAAGATAGTAAATATGGTAGTTACCCCTGCATTGTTAGAAGTACAAGAAGCCCCCCCCCAAAGAAAAAATGTAAAAGTATCATTAAAATGTATATTATGTTACTTTAGAAACAATAAGACAACATTCTTGTAAATTGCTTTAAAAGAAATTGCAAGAACATGGCAAGTACATTTTGCAACTACTGACTATAAATTAGATGGTTATATCTGATATTTAGTTTTAAACCTCATAGCAGTAATACTGGTGCTGTACTGTTCTGCATCTCTGACTTTCACCACCTTAGAACCTGTAGAAATCAATCCATGGGCTGTAGCCCTTCAATGAAATTGAAAATGTTCTACTAACTGAAGATACAGCTTGTTAAACACTTCACTAAAACCAAAGTTGCTCCACATTGATTTGCGTAGGAGAACCGCTACTTACAAGTCATTCAATATCTGTCATTAAACATGCTGAAAGTTCATGAATAAATAACTAATCAAAACTGAACATAAAAAAAAAGTAAAACCTGGCCATGGTGCAACTTTGATGACTTGTGAAAGTGTAAGAGTTTGATGGTAGCAGGTGAGTCACTGATATGATACTTCCTGTGATCGTCACATGTGTCAGCAAGCAGGTTTATCAGGATCCGATTACCTTCAGGAAGTAACCCGGGGCACGTGTAGTTTCTGTCAGTGATTGTCAATAAATGAAAACAAAAAGTGGGAGTACGAATGGGTGGGAGGTGGAGTGGGGGAGGGGGGGTTGTTTCACTTGTAAAGATTGATAATCCAAAACTTGAGATGATTCACAGCAAATGAAGTGATATTAATTAAGAAAAGTTGGTATTAATTAGGAATATAACTTCTGACTCTGAGTCTCAAACTTATAAGCGATCTTAGAAGGAAACTTGAAATAAATCTTCATATTGACATCTCTAGGTAGGTTAATATGGAAAGTCTTGTGTGCTTTTCCATAACTTAATTCAGGCGAAAACTAGTTAAACTGCTTACATTTGACTATCAATTCTACTATTTGACTACCATTTGACTTTCCATTCTATTACCAGTCATAACCATATTTAACCTGTCACTGCAAGTTTGGCAGAAGTGCTGTTAAAACATGAAACTAAGGTGACCTTGAGTGTAGCTTACATATAATCTGTATAAGAAACACACCTATGTAAACTCATACAAACTCAAAGAGGTGTAGCTTACATATAATCTGTATGAGAAACACACCTATGTAAACTCATACAAACTCAAAGGGGTGTAGCTTACATATAATCTGTATAAGAAACACACCTATGTAAACTCATACGAACTCAAAGGGGTGTAGCTTACATATAATCTGTATTAGAAACACACCTATGTAAACTCATACAAACTCAAAGGGGTGTAGCTTACATATAATCTGTATTAGAAACACACCTATGTAAACTCATACAAACTCAAAGGGGTGTAGCTTACATATAATCTGTATTAGAACACACCTATGTAAACTCAGTTGAAAAAAAGAAAGATTTTTTTGTTTCGTGTATGATTCCTTGCCTCGTACGCAATTGAAAATCCATTCATAGAAGAGATTCTTTTTTTTTGATCACTGACTTCCATTGTTCCAAGTAGCAATTGGAAGGTTACTGTTTGTAAGGATCGAGAACATGTGAATACATGAAAGGCCGCCATGTGGCTCTCCAATTGTCATTACCGCCGCCGCAACAGAAGCATTTTAAAAAGAGAAAATTACACTTTTTGTGCACAATGACGTCAAGCCCTTTGGTTAATTGTCATACTCTGTTGGGTGAACAACCCTCAGTAGCTATTCATTACAGTAAATGATGCTTGTCATTGTGCGCATTTGGCCTAAAATGGGAGGCTAATGAATAGGCAAGAAACGTAGACAGACGTAGGAACCAGAAAATCATGTGATAAAAACACCAAAGAGATGAAAAGGAAACAACTTTGTCATTAGATGTCATTCCTGCTGCGAGCGAAGGGTTGCGTCAGAAATTGACCTGAATGGCGGCTCTTTCGGCATAAGTTGATATTGATGGGTGATTTAAGGCTTTTGTCAGGAAATCAACTATGAACACATGTTGCGAAGAATTACGGAAAGAGAGAGAGAGGGAGATGGTAATAGACTTGTATGTATAAGTGAAGGACAAGGTTATCACATCAAAATTTTGCAACCTTGGCCAAATATTTTATGACGTCAAAGTGATATAAATATTTTTGGGGGCAAAGGATCTGATGCGTTGAACGATTTCTGCAAAGGTCAATTTATGTAGCCAAATCAGATTTGCTGTTTAATACATGACTTTCCAAAAAGGGACATTTTCAATACCTGATGAACACCAGTACATGCATATGCATCACTGCACACAAACACAGGTACAATGAACTTGTGAATATTTTGGTTAGTTTACCATGTCAGTGGTAAGAGAGGTAACATGTGCTACGAACACAGTCAGGAATTGTTTACATTTTGTCTCTGGGGATGACAGGAAAGGAAATGGAGATCTAACAATGCCAACAATTTTTCCTTGGTGCAAACACCCGGGAATATTCCCATCTTTCTATCTCTGTCTTGCCTTTTTTAGTTTTATCAGGAATCCAACCCAACTTTCTATTTTTCCAGATGTCGAAAGGATAATGTTTTTCTGTAAAGCCAAATGTGGGAAAATATAAAAGATACTCAATTTCATGATACCCTGACAGGGGGGGGAAAGGAAAACAGCAGAAGTTTGTTGATTGGTTAAAGTGAAGACCTTTCCAACACCACCACCCTGCGTGGGTTTGGACAAGGTATAAAAAGCCTTATTTTCAGCTTGATCTGAGGGAAAGAATGCCAGGGCTAAAAATATTTTGGTTTTGAGTATTCCCACATTTTGCCATATAAAAACATCATGTTTTCAAGTTGCAATGAAAAATAACACTGATACAGTTTGCAGATGGTTGCATACATTGCTTATGTCATTTTCTTAATATGTTGGAGTGGGCGATTTCTAAGAGGAATGTGCTACAAATTTTAAGAAAGTAATATGTGCATGGTTGGATAAGATGTTGCGGTGTTTAACATGTAAAGCAATGGAGAGGAGGAGGTATATACTATAAGAGATGTCATAAATTTGTGTTTTAATGAGGTTTATTTGGGAATGCCCATATGGGTGTGGATGTTGGTCGTTGAAGGGCAAGAAGTGTTACACTAAGTTATAATCGTGTTTAGTAGTCTGAAAGAATGGTCGAGTCTGTTTCATTATCTTTTGTGTTTCTACTCATATTCATAAAATGATTTTCATTGAATAACAACATTTCCTTACCTATTTTTCCTGAAAGAGGGTTTCTGAATGGTAGCAAAGGAGTTGTTGTGATTGGCACTTCTGGTGACCTTTGCAGACAGGGATAGAGGGTAGGGAGGGGGAGGGGAAGAGTGCAGTGGTTGATTTTGTGATTTAACAAGTGTGAAAAATCTGCCTGCACTAGAAAAGTAAAAAATAAGTAGAATTTACTCTCCAGACGTGGCTTGTGATAACTGAGTACATTTGTGTAAAAGTGTGAATTTCTTACTCCAGAATAAATTGTAATTTAGACAAGTGAACTTGGATATAAAACATATTTTAAGAGGGAAAAAGATTTTATTATTATATTCTTTTAATATCACTGTGGCCTTAACAAATAGAAAGAAGAAAAAACATAGATCGTTTCATCAGACGCTGAAAGAATTTAAGTATTCTCTGAAATTTAACCTTTATGGACATTTATCTTGAAAGTATTGTATATACCTTGATACAAAATTTTCTATTCTAGTAAAATAGAGATATTAAGAAGAAGAAAAAAGGCAAAAAATCTTTAAATAAGTAAAAACTTTAACTTAAAAATGCAGTTGAGATAAGAGAAGTGTTTAGGAGCTTAAAAGGAGTGAGTGAGATCAGTAGATTTGCAGGGACTTAATAATATTCTGACTAGTATTTTTCTGTCCTTGGTAAAGTTTGTAAAAACGTTCTTTAAAATTGTATCGCTGCTTAATAACAAGTGCTGGCTTGGCTCAGGTCGAACAGAAGGTGGATGTATGTACCTTACTGTTCGAATAAAACACAGAGAGTGTCTTGTGGATGTTATCGTGTGATGTAAATTAATTCCAGGCAGCTTCTGCTTCAATACGTCTATTTGATACTTTTTGTAGTAAGCAAAATGTTTATTTTGTGACTGTATTAAGACATGAAGTTTTATCTGCCAAACAAAACTTTCTGTTATGCCATGAGAAGAGTAAAGAATTCAATGCTTCACAAAGGAGTGGTGCCATAATGGGGGATGGCGGGGTGGGGCGATGGCATAGCACTTCAAAATTTGAATTTGAAAAATTTTACCTATTAGCAAACACCCACCCCCCCCTCCCCCTACCAATATATATATATTTGAAACGGTAATGAGTTGGAAAATACAGAACATTGAAAAAACTTCCAGGCCTCCGACTCTATATACAGTCGCCCTAACCAACTGTAATTTTTGACACTATTTCGTACTTTTAGTATGTTTGGAGTGGGGAAGGGGGAATGTCATTTACCATTTTAAATTGAGACTTTTCCATGCGACTTCCCTCGGTGATGAGCATTGTTAACATAAAAATGGTTTCTTCTGTACGGTCTCACCTCATATTGCTGTAACATGAGTTTTCTAAGCTGATACTTTTCTTTGAAGGGAATTTTTGTGCTTTTCTTTATGTATGGGATAATCATGTAAATATGTACTGCTTGTGTGTGCGTGTGTGTGTGTAGAAATCACTCTAGTGTAAAAGAAATTCATGTTATTACCAATGTTAATTTTTATAGCTAATTAAAAATGAAGCTGACAAAATGAGCAGACATTTTCATTTTGAAGGCTTGACAGTTTAATATGTACTTCACAAGCAGCATACCAGAGTTTTAAATCTTCCAGTTGGAAACAACCATCCTTTATGTGTTGTCGATCAAGTATGTTTGTTAACCCTCGCTGTATGAGCTGTATTGAAGAATGGCCCAAGTCATTTAGCATTGTATCACCCATGTGGACACAATTTACACTACTAGATAGGCAAGTGCTCTAAGAAAGACATTTTTCACTCAGAAGAATAAGTTTTTTTCCCTTTCATGTACATTTGAGTACACTTTATATTGAGATGAAAAGGCTCAAATTGGTAGTACAGAGGGTTCATGATAGGTACAAAAGCTTGAAAAGTATACAGCACAATGGCTTGAGTTCTAGGCGCAAGCCTTACCAGAGCTTGAGGTCCAGGTACAAAGCAGTGCATTATTGTTTGCACCATTGATTTCAACCTGCCTCTAGTTTTAACATTCCCTGGATAAATTTACTACAGATGATTTATTGGTGGTGAGAGATGACATTCTTAGGGTCTGTCTAAATTCTCTGAAATGGGTTTCAAAAAAGTTATGGAAAGATTTAGGAACTGGGGTCAATTTCTATTGTTGGTTTGCCTTTTAAAATACAGAACTTGTTTGTTGTGTAAAATTGTATAAATGCTTGAAGACCTGTGGTGTTCTTATAACCTCACTGAAACATGTTTGTCTGTGCCTGTGTGATTAATAAGTGTGTGTTTGTACATATTTACAATTTCTTCTTGTCATATGCAAAAAACACAGCATAGTATTTTTTTTTTTTTTTTTTTGGCTCTCCTGATAATATTTAGGTAGTGTATAACATTATTTTATTCATTGGGTATCAGTGTTATGCAAACTGGACAAAAAACATAAAAAGGGGGTAAGCTGACCAGCTTAGACCAGTGTTTCATCATAAACAATGGTTTCTTTGTCCACATCAAGGGATTAAGGGTGGGTAACACTTAACAACAAAAGCAACAAAAGACGAAAAATGTATAAATAAATGTTTGTTATGGTGTGAAGTATTTAACGTAACAATATGCTGCACATTTGAACCATTGCCTTCTCTCACATTTCACCTGCCCCCTACCCCTCCCCCCTCACCTTACATCTTTGTCTTTGTTTGGTTGTGCTCGTACTATATGGTATCTTGGTTGTCATGTACTGAACTTTGATGGCTGACATTTAATAATATCATTACAAAAACAGTTTGGGGGAGTTTTGTAAACCCCCCCCCCCCCCTGTTGCAACTCCTTCATTGTTGCCGACAGTGTTCATCGAAGTTAGCAAAAACACACACACACTCTCTCTCCAGTCTCCCTCTCATAGCTCAGGCATATAAAAAGCAAACAAAAGCCGCCGGAGTTTTTTAATTTGTAATAGAAAAAATAATATTTGCAATCTGTCTTCAGAGATGGTGTGAAATTTATCTGCCAGCTAGAATTTCATTTGTACTGTGGTATTTTGAGAGGATGCTGTAGGACATGTTCTCAGGGGGAATTACCGGCAGATAGTGGTCTCCGAAACACTCTAATGAAAATTGGAGGAAACTGATTTTGCTCAGTTTCTCTCGTTCTCCCGCCCCGTCCATCCTTGTTAAATGGTAAATGTTTCCATAAAAGTGCATTAGTCCTTTTGCCATCTCCCTCATTACTCACTAGTAGAGTCTGGGGAAAGAAGAGTTTATTAGAGGAAATTGAATTCATTGCCAAGGTTTGAAATCCTTGAACAAGGTATGGAATGCCAGAAAGAAAAGAAAAAAGACATTCTTTTGGTTTCTCCCATTGATGCTTATTTTATTTTATTTTGCCCTGTTATTAAGGTTTAGAATAGTAACGAAGCTGAATATCTTAAGGAATCTTCATGTGACTGAAATTTGTCTTCCGGAGTAGAGCGCTCTTCATCGAACGTTGAAAATTCTCAGAACTTGTTAGTTACATCCCAAAATGTGTTCTCAACCTCTTCACTTGTAAGCTCCTCAGCCTATACGATGGAGATTGAAAAGGTGTATAACCTTCACACAATTAGTTTCCTGTTTAGATCATTTTCAGACAAGAAAACTAAATATGACATGCTGCTATCTATATAAATTAATCAAAAGAAGATATTTTTGGCTATTTATTTATCCAATCTTGTTTTACTATGGGTGTTGTAGCATACATTTGTGCTTTTGTATACCCAAATTCTCCTCCTCGGATTAAATGTAGGCACCTCGGGGAAGAAAGAAAAGAAATCATTTAGCATGTTCGGTCTGACCTTTCGAAATGCCAGATAGGTTTAAAACCTGTGGCAAGCCCCGCTCATTTGCATCGTTAGCCTATAGCAAATCAGCTTTGCATCTCAAGGAATGGATGCTACTGGACTTGTTGCATGCTGTTGCATTTCTTATGATACTTAGCATTCGTGTGAATATCAAGCTTCCGTACGTCCTTTGGGATAACCTACTTTTCAACGACCGGGGATGTATTCTTCTTCCGATGTGTCGCTCTACGTGCTTTCTCCATCTAACAACTCATTGTGATTTTCCACCCCTAGTGCCCCATCTAACAGTGTGTAAGCATTCTGCATAACATAGGGCAGAACCCTAGTCGTTAATGCAAGAAATTTATATATTTCTCTCTCCTTTTTTTTTTGGGAATAATTTGTTTCTGAATTTTAATAACTCATTATGCAGAATTTCTTGCAGCGCAGGTAAAATCTGTCACAAATCCCTTGCAAAGCACACGGCAAAAATATATATTAGCAGTCTTAAAGGTGAATCTCGGTATCATTTTACAGCTGAACTAGTTGATTTGGCAATATACTCTTGATGGTATTCCCTTTGAATTAGACCTAAAACTGAAACCTGAATATTTATGAAGCAGGTTGTTCGCCCGCCCATTGGTTGGTTCGTCCTCTAAAGAATGTCCGCAGCAGTGATGTCACTACCAGTCACAAGACTCAGTCGTGTTATTATTATTAGTGACACTTCCCTCAAAAAAAAACAGGGTGCCGCTTTACAGTGAAAAAGATTGTAACCTTTATATGACAAGGCCATCTAAAGATTTGTTCTAAATTACCTCATTTTGAAACTGTTTACTCCAAATAGCAAAGCCAAACTGTCAGGATATGTCCTAATCCCAACTGCCATGTTTTAAATTGAGGTCTTGTCATCTCTTTATCCTTTATGATTTTACTCTTTTTTTTTTGCCGGTGTAAATTGTAACTAGGCCCCAAACAAGCAAGATACGGTAATGTTTTTAAAAAGAGAGCGTGGCCCGGGGTCTTTACAGAGCAAGAGAGAGAGAGAGGAGATTGCAACCCACTTTTTTTTTTGTAGAATTGGCACATTTATTCCAAAGGGACCTTGGAAAGTTGAAACGTTACACTTCTAATGGCTTAAATAGCTTCCAGTCATGTCAAGCCGAAAGGAAAGTGAAATTATAAGGTATCTGAACTTTGCTGGAAGGGCCTTTTTTGATTTTTAAATTTCTAATGGTAGGTCCTTGACACCACTGACAAGGGGGAGAGGTTGTAGCCTGCTGTAGTAAAGTGAGGATCTGGCAAGGGTTGATGTATCATTAAGCTTGGAAGATAAGTTAAATACAACCAAAAACGAATGCAGAAATGGATATGGGCTAAGGAAAGGTATCAATGGATTCCTCAGGTGTGAGCTGGATGGTGTTGTTTCTATTCATGGAGAGGCATAAATATTCATGTTTTTCTGTTAGTTTTGGGGGTGTGTAAGGTATCAGTAAAATTCTTCTCCATCCTGTCAAACACTACCACTTACTGACTACCTACTATGGGAGATGTATTTCAAGATTTAATTGTGGCCTTCAAACAATTCAATTAAAGTACCAAATTATAGTGCCAAACAGGGGGTTAGGGGAGGGGGTGGGAGAGGGAGAGGGTGCAACTATGTCTCATGTGGAGATCATTGACCTAGAAAAAAAATTACTTTTCATGAATTATATTTTAGTCGTAGCCTACTCACTGCAACAAGTTGCATCGGTATTTACCCAGGTGCTTTCTGCGGTGAATGTGGAAGCAAAACCTTCTCACAAAATTTCATCTTATCAAAGATAAAACAGCTACTATTTTGTGAACTATTTGCAGAAATAAACGGAAAGGAATGAGTTTCCTGAAAACTCACCATTCAGTCGACCGACCTTTACCCTGCCAGACAGAAGTTTAAATTCGTTTTTTGGGACAACAACAATTTGAAGCATTCCAATGTATTGGCCATTAATGGGTGTCCTTTCCTGGTCTTATAGTTGGCGGTGGTTCACGTTTCCCGGAAAAGTGATGGGATGTCAGATAAGATCTATGGTATTAACATAAACCCTGTCATAGGAAGCTATGTGGTAGCTCTGTTTGTCAAATCTTCCTGCTGGAAATTCCAAAGGTATTGCTTCATTCTAGTCATCGACTTTTCAAAGAAATATTTTGGGAGAACGTTCAAAATAAGATTGTGATTTTGTTTACTGAGGTAGTATGGTCATAGTGCTATGGGAATGAATGGAATGGGGGGGGGGAGGAATATATATATATATATATATAATTTCAGCTTTGTTAAAAATTGTGTGGTTGTAAATATTGCAAAAGAAATGTGACTAAGGGCTTTGTTGTTGATCCCAATAAATGGAAGTGTTCTTGGAACAGTATACCTCTGCTCGCCCCCTCCCAAACCCCCTAAAAATAAGGAAGGGGGAGAAACCAAAATTCTTGAAAGAGATAGCAAATTTCCTCCTGGCAAATTTCAATGGGTTTAAAAATCCCATTTTCTTCCTGCGATTGAAATTATTCTCATGTGATTGAAAGACAAAAGACCATTTTGTTTCAAATTCCTCTATGCGATTGATCAAAGAGTTTAGAAGTAACCTCTGACTGTGACGACTACAGCAACCCTCAAAATGCTAATGTTAAGTGCAACATTTAATACTGACGATTTAAGACAAAAAATAGTAAGACTTTAAAACGCATTGAGCTTGAAAAGGCAGGGGCTTCCTGCGTCACAGGCTTTTAACAGTGATAGTTGTATCTCTTTTCAGTGGAGCAGATTTAACTACCATACATAATTTATGTTCTCTCTCGTTAGGACTCTTCTTCTCTACATAACTTTAATGCATTGGCACTGCAATTATCACAGAACAGTGGTAAGGCTGAAGTGTCAGACCCTTGTACATTTATGTTTGCCATTCTCCCCGCGGTCTGGGTATTTAAAGGGGTCGCAAAATTTCAGAAGTACTCGAGGGTTTGGGAGAAGTGACTTTTGCAAGTCGTGGTAAAAGAAGAGTGGGGGTGGGGGTGGTGAGTAAGCATTGAGTTTATAGACAGTGTTTAAAGAGATTTCTTTTCTTGGGTTAGAATTTTTTTAAATTTGTTGCAGAATTTGAATTAAACTAGAGACTGGTTTGTGAAGACAGCTATATTTCTGGTTGAACCCCCAGTTCAACCCTGCCTTATCCACCCAGTGCAACCCTCCCTCAACCCCCCCCCCCCATGCAACCCTCATCCCCCAAAGTGAAACCCTTCCTCATCCCCACCAATTCCCCATTTGAATCTTTCAAATATCTTGTGGCAGCTACCCATGCTATAAACAGTGAATTTCTGAAAGTGATTTCTCAAATTGGTCGACACACACTTAAGACTAGTAAAAAGTGAACCAGTAGGCATGCTAATTTGATATGAGAGAAATGTGAGAGATTGCTATCAATGGAGGAGACAAGGTGGGTATGGAGTTTCACCCATATCTATATTAATCTTCAGTTTTTGTATACATTTCCATTCATGTTACTCAATATTCAGTCATGAAAGTTCAGTACATTGACCATAACTTGTACAAATGAAGAATTAGAAGAAGAAGACAAAGAATATGTTGCCAGCTATGTAAAAATGAATTCAAACACCAAAAGTATTACTTAGATTTCATTTTGCAAATGGACTGTTTTTATTATAATTAATGATTTTTTTTTTTTTTTTTTAACTTGGGGATGGTTTTCTTTGGTGTAGATGTGGTCATAAAAATCATCAGCTTTATGAAAGCAAAGAGTAAAAGACTCGATGTCAAAATCCAACCAATGTCGTGACATAATTTCATTGTTGGAAAGATTCTAAACAAGAGATGTTGGCTCGTGCTTATATACAGAATGTAGATTCTGTAGTCGAAAGACTGCAGCCGTTGTAGTTCCAAGGGGGGTGGGGTGAGCCGGGTTTGCAGAGGTTGGTGGGGGGGGTAGATAGAAGGTAAACCTGAAATCCTTCAGTTCTGTTTGACAGTCGTATAAATGCATGCGGTATAAACATTTGTCACGTCTGCATGAGCCTATCTATGTCTTACCGTCGTGGTTGAATGTTTAATTGTTACTTTCTCGTCTTCTGGTTGGTATTTTTTTAATACAACAAATATTTTGATCAACCTGGTGTTGATTCTAAACCGATAGAATTATATTTTTCTCATGTGTACATATTTTCATTGAAGCCTGGAGAAGCAGCATAAGCTAGGGGTATGTATGTAATTATTATTATGATTATTATTAGCATTTTTTTATTATGATGCTGCTCTTAATAGGGGATAGGTAAGGCCACTGTAAATAAATTAGCTACTTGGTAAAATTCACAGAATTAATCGTTGTACATTTTTTATGCACCTACTGCCTTTTTTTTTCAATTCTTTTTCCTCTTTTTTTTTCTGTGTGAATCTTTTACACTTCATATGCAACTTCGAATATTGTTAGTATTCATAAAAAGGGGTGCAAAAAAAGAAGAAGAATGAAACCAAGCTAAAATGTAGTAAAATTTGAAGCTTCTTGGACCTAATTTTTTGGCTAGAGAGATTTATTGTGTGTCCATTTGTCGTCTAATTTTGGAGTTTTGTTCTTTCAAACCATTTTCCAAATACCAAAGGTTATCTGCCTATTGCTCTTTAGTTTCTTTTGTTTCTATTGCAAGTTGTCATTTTGTTATAATTTTTTTTCTACATATGTGGGGGTTGGGGGGGGGGGAAGGGAGGGAATGGGGAAATGTCTATGATTTATCCAATTTCTTGAATTTTGACTGAGTTAACTTTAAATGGTCATGAATATTTATTGACCACCCACTCGTCTATTGAAATGTCCAAAAAAAAATTGGTATTTGATGGAGAATTTCATATCATTATCCCTGACGTTTGTCCTTCTCTTCGTTTTCTTTAATATTATGGGTAAAATTGTGTTTGATAATTTCTCGTGAGGGTATAGATTACTCTTCATATCTTTTCTTTTACTTTTTTTTGTAATTCCTGTCTCGACTTCCTCCAATTCTTAATAGCGTTTTTCTTTATTTGCAACAAAGTTATCTTCTTCAGTTGTATAATCATTGAATTTTGTGAACTTTTGGATGTGTTATTTCCCCCCCCCCTTTACTTTTCTGGTCTTTGATTTGCCCGCATTTTTAAGCAACAGTTCATTACACTTCGGGGGGTGGGGGAGATGGGGGCATATTGTAAACCATGGTGAATGTTTGTCCATGTGTATTTACCATAGCGAAGAAAGTAAAATATTTGCACACATGGTAAAGGCACACACATAAAGTAAATTGTACAAGGTTCACATTATTATTAATATGACAATTACATCAGTTAGGAGTTTTCTTTAAGCCCTCATCAAACGATTTTTGCATTTTACGTAATAGGATGTAGATGTGTTTTATAAAATAAAAAATGTCAGCTCTTTTGTTCTTTTCTATTTTGTTTTGTTTTTTTTCTATTAAGGGGCTGGTCAGATGACAAAGTACACAGATGAAATAAAAGTTGTAAATTTGCTGGAATGTAAATGCTGGATATGTTTCTTTTCATTTTGTTTTATGATTTTTTTGTTTCAATTTACAACATTTGGTGGAGTGGAGCACCTGTTGCATATGTGCGTGAATAATGTTTTTGACGAAAAATATGAAACAGCGATGTAGATATGTTCAATATTTGGGTGGGGGGTAGGGAGGGGTAGGGTGGGGGCTGTGAAAAAGAAAGCAAAATTTCATTTGGGATGGAGAGGAAATTTTCAAAATGATACTATACCATTTCTTCGGAACGGATTAAAATATGCAAAGACAATAGATCTATTGTTTAAAACCAGATAGCTGTTCCTTATTATGAAGAAAAGTGATGGACCTATTTCCTTTGTTAGAGGAAAAGCTTAAAAGACGAGGAACTTAAAAGGGCCTAATAAACGCTAATGGATATGTTACTGTATTTAGCATAATTTTAGTTTTTATATGAACTAAACTTTAACAGTAACGTGTTAATCCCAAGGTAAGGTTTTGATACGTTTTATAATCTGCTCGTTTTTTCCCTTTTCAAACTAATGTTTCATTTGCTTATTTTTTTCATAATCTGTCATTGGTTTATGTCACATGACCTTTTCTTTGTATGTTTTTTTTAGTGCACGGCAGCGTCGGCCACGAAGGTTACATGCGTGTATATGGACTACCATTGCCACCATGTCTTATTTTTGGTTTTGTAAATAGTCAGTTTCATAATCGAAATTATCAAAATGAGACCTTTGCTTTGTTTTCGATATTTAGCATAGATTTATAAATTCATAAAACAACCACATGAGTGAGCTGAGCTCCTCATGAGGTGGAAGAGTTTTTATCGCAAGCTTTCGGAATATTTGATAGGTGGTAAAATGGTCAGACTGGAAAAAATACCATGCATTAAAACCTGTGATGCCAAGGAATGCATAACTTATGTAACCAGAATGGACTCACTTTCAGAAAAAAAAAGTGTCAGGTCTTTAAATTCTCGAATTTTGATCCCTCACAAGATTCTCGATTCTTCACCATTCTTTTTTTTCTTTCCGAATTTTCTTTGGAATGGGAATGGGGGGGGTGGGGGGGGGGGGTAGGGCAGAGAGGAGGGGTTGGGTACGCACGATGGCTTTGTACAGGTATCTATATCGTTATACAACATGAAAATGGCCAAGAATGGTCAAGTTGCAAAACTGTGTTTGAGACTCTTTATTTGTGTATATTTGTATTGATGTACTTTTTGTAAGAAATGACACTATTTAGAGACATTTTCCTGCTTGGTTCCTGTAGTTGTCAACGAACGATGGGAGAAAAATGTATGCTCCAAGAACCCTGTATGATACTGAGGTTGTTTTGCACTTAAAACATTTTAAGAGGGTGCGTGTGGGCGGAGAGGGGGGGGGGGGGTAGTGAGGTTGGGTGCTTAAGATGTTTATCAAACCTTCAGTATCATTACTGACGTGCACCAAGCCACATTTTGTCGAAAGTGAACCCCACTCCGAGTGGCAGACAAACCTAGACAAAACAACAACAAAAAATATTTAAACAAATTTAAATCAAAAACTGAAACGTGTGTTAGTCATAACTGATCCATATCCCGTCTCGATGAAGTTATTTAGCCTAACTGAGCAAATAATAGAGAAAATGTCTTTCAACCGTTGGTATGATCAGTAACAATTTTGTTTTGAGTTATACCAGCCATACGTCACCCTAAGCCCCCCCCCCCCACCCCACCCTCCCCCCCCCAAAAAAAAGCTTCCTTCACAAAAAAAACCCAATATTAATCACAAACACTGTATTCAGTCTGAGAGCTGCTGAGGGTTTCGTGTTGGGGCTACAGGCCTGGCACAAGGAGGTTTATTTAAGGGCCCAGGGGGAAAATATGAGATAATATAATAAAGAGTGTAAAAAGGGACGGAAATAATGAGACATAATCGTATCTGGGCCAGACTGGATCTCGACTCCACAGACTATGCCCTCTTACATTCGGTCATGAAAGGAACATTAATGCGAGAGTAAAGTTAAGTTTGAAGAAGAAAGAAACAATCCTAATCATGTCGTCTCTTAATCGCCCGGACACTTTTCATGTTAGTAGTAATCTTACAACAAATGGAATTTAAGCAGATGCCTATAGTATGGTGTTACCGATACATAGATGGTATACGAGAGTTTATCATCGAACAGCTGCACAAACTTGACGGAAAGCAAACTTGTGGTCGTGGTCAGCTTCATTAAATTCCCAGCGTCAAATTTAATATATCTCAGTTGCGGATCCACCCAACCCCACAAATTCAAAGTTAAAGACTCTGTAGACTCGCGCACGAAGAAACGTCTGACGCCGGTAATCTGACCTAGTTTCGAATGAGGTGTAACAGAAGTGTTGGACACCACCATCGATCCCAGAAAATACACACACAGCTTGCTACCAACAAGAAAAAAAAACTTCTTGCAAGCAACGGAAAGTTAACTTTTTCAGAGGGCTGCACGCGGTTTGGGGCGAGTCTTCAAGGCCTTTAAAGGCCATTAGCACAACCTCGCATTTAGACCTAACTACAGAGCAACTATTTAAATCTAAAAATGTCTCACAATGCATCATTTGACGTCTTTCCTCATGAGGACGCCAACAAACCCTAACATTGGAGACGGCTACAACTTAGACCCCAGGGCCACACTTCCTCCTACATAAAATCCTGGACCCCCCCCCCCCCTGTGTCTATTATCTCTTATACGAGAGACTTTTACCTGAAAAATATTCAAGTCGCTTTTATTATTTGTGATTTGTGTCGTTTCTTCAATCCACTGGAAAATTGAGCGATATGTTGTCCATTTTTTTTACGTCTTTTTGAAGATATGACATTTCGGAGAAGTTCTTTATATGTCTGATGTTACGCCTCTAAGTGGATTCAGTTTTAAAAGAATACCCACTTTTCAATTATCATTTACACTCCTTATCATTTACGTCTTATCATTTACACTCCTAATAGGTGTTCTGTTGAGTAAGTACTGTAACATACGCTACTCATGATGGTTGAATTACGTTCTTCTTCTGCACTCTAATTGTGAAGTCTTTTAAAAAGAGTCCATTGAAAGGATTCCTTAAACCAGACAATTCGAGGAGACTATTTGTGTACAGATGTCCGCCCATATTTAAATTCCATGCCATTTCGCCCCGCCCCGTTGTATTATGCAACTATGACATCATAGCTGCATGTTGGTTGAAGCTTACTATAGACTTATGGTTACAACTTACTGTCACAATTTCCACCATCAATATTTCGAAAACGGTAAATAGGACTTGAATATAATTTGTCACGAGAATATTTGTTCCTCGTTCATCCGCCGAAAATAATTTATGCATGGACTATTTTTTTAAATCATTTTTTTTTGCTTTGGGTGCATATACTTGCATATAAGTGGGTGCATATACGTGCCAGTAAAATTCGATCATCATTCGATCATCATTAACCATTCTTTAACTCGTTAGCATATTCGAGGGCTGTACAGATAACCTTCAATGTTTATTCTAACCGAACGGATGAAATGAATTGTGGGAGTATTAGTCCATTAATAACGGGACTCGGATATACACTATAGGGTTGTGTAATCTTAATAACAACTCGCACCCTATTGTTCAACGTATATTCTTTCACAGATGCGCAACCACGTATACACGGGGGGGGGGGGGGATAACTCCAGAATAAAGTTATGGGGGATCAGCCTCTCCCCACTGGCAGAGATATTATTTCTATAAAAAAATACCTTTGCATACAATTTATAAATATACAACATGTATGTGCGATATACAACCTAAACAATCAAAATTTCTTCAACATTGTTTCAAATATAGCACCAGGCTAAGCATCCTGTAATGTTCCTTCTCTGTCCTATACTCCATTATCCCCTAGTTGCTCGTGTGTTAGTCAACACAGTTTTTTAATATAGACTTATATTGTATATCGCATTATACGCATTATACGTCGTAAATTATGAAACGAAACTATTGTTATATTGACATGTAGGGTTTGCCTTGAATGTAATCACCTTGAAGCATACGTAAATCCCAAGTTCTATTCATTAAATATTCATAGCTTTTCTATGTTTCTATATAGTATGATTAAAAGTGGTAAATTTTCTCACGGTATGACAATATACCGTCCATATATAGTAATGCGGCATTCGGTTTATAGTATGGCGCATTAAGACCGCACGTGATCTAGGTTTATATACGGTTTTATGACAAACCACTTCCATTAGTAACTGTCTCTTTCTATAAGTCTCAGAGATTCAGCTTCGTTAGTGCTAGCTACCAATTTGATTTATTCCCTTCGGCGAGAATGAAGCCATCCATCTACTCGAAGCAAATTGTTGAGAAGCACTAAAAAGTGTTGCTTTACCGTAAGCTCTTGCACTTAACGAAAACAAGAACAACCAGCGCCCCTTGTACTGCTTCTGTGGACTTTACTACTTCTTCTATGGCTGTCACGTGACTTAAATAATTGCCAACAACTAAATGCATGTCCGCGCGTGCACCGCCCCACTTCTCCCACCAAGTGCATGCATGGATCGAAAATGACGTGCTTATATTTTGAGTGTCTCCGAGGTTTTTGCCTGTCGTCTACGCGGGTGCTTCAGGCCGCGTTTCACAAATCTGGGTGACACAACTTGCTAATCCGAAGTTGTCTGTAAACATCTGGATCTGGAACGCACCAATTAACCCTAGGGTAACACACTTAATGTTAATACGGCATGGACAACACGAAGTACGACTTTATACTCCGCACTTGGATTCATGATGATGCTGACGCTGTTATTAACATTGCAAATTTTCCGTCCTCTTTTGACTACCCCCTGCGACAGGCCTTGTCCTCACTATTTGATGAATTAAGAGGTATCCTTTTACCTAAATCAGTCTGTATTCCCATATTCTACTTCTTCTTCTTCTTCTCTTTATCTCTATACCCATCTCTCCACCTCTCTCTCTTTCGCTCGTTATTTAGAAGAATGTCTGTGAATCTCTGAAATTTAAGAAAGCTGTTACTTAATTAGGCCGCTGGGTCTCACTATCGCGACCTCTTTTGTCCGTCCTAGATAGTTTGTGTTCGATCGTGAAAGAAATATAGTGGTCATCATATAAAATCAAATCTTTCTTGGAGACATTTCTAAAGGGAATTTTCCCCCAGAGTCCCTCTTTTGCTCTTTCTTCATGTTCTTGTTTTATGTCCATGATTCTCTGGGGTTAAACGAGATGCTGTCTATCAAAGGTGTTTTACGTCTCTGTATAATGTCGTCCTTACCTTATTCTTAAACTCGACACTGATATAACCCTCCTACTTTCAGTAGAAGATGATTCCATTAAATTACCGTCTGATTAAATCATTCAATTTTCTATGACTGCAGAACTTGAAATCGAATAATCATAATTGATATACATGTAATGAAGACATTCTTATATACACATACGGTACATATTATAAGCATGCAAGACGCTAATAGTTTGCATGTAAAATTGAGAGAGAAAAAAACAGATCTTCTTTAGAAGTGCTGGTTTCTTCCGAAAGATATACCTTGTCTCGACATCTAAATGAACTAACCAGCGATTTTCTCACCCTAAAATACTTACTAATTATACATATGCTATTCAACCTTAGCCGAGAGACTTTCGTGTTGGTAGCCGAGCAACGAATGCAGGCTTATGGATCGCTATGCGCGCCTTCGCGTAAGAAATATGGATTCTGCTACTACCAAAAAAAAAGTCTCACCATCTTGGGAGTTGCCTAGCAACCACTGCCATCAATTGCCGCCGCGCATACTAGTGACCCTTGTTCTCTTGTACGTAAGAAGAAGAAAAAGAAGGTGTAACCAAAAAGAAAACCAAGAAAAAAAAAGAAGAAAAAAGATGATGATGAGGAGAGAAATAATACAGTGGAAAGATACAAGAAGATGATGAAATTGTCCTTGATTCAGAATACTATAGAACGCTGATTATTTTAGAGATGAGTGAAAAAATACGTGGGCAGGTGAAAACGGCCGCGCGGACGTCAGACGGCGAGATTTGATATTCGCTGTTTATATGTTAACGATCTTTATAATTATGACGGCTCATATTTGTTTTCTGTAACATAAGGTTTTATATAGAAATGACACATATATTTACGTAAAAGTTCTGTATACCTTGACTGCATCGAGCTGATATATATGACGTGGTTATCTGTAAGCGGAGATGACATGAGATGGATTTGTGTATACTTTTGATTGTTAATTTGAACAGCTAGACCTATATATGTTGGAAAAGCCGCGTAGAAACAACAAGCGGATGAATTGATTATTGCTTTATTGAAATATAGTACATTTACCTTCTGATAAATTATTCGACTTTTCTTTCACCATATAGCGACATGGTTAGGCTATGAATTAAACAGTGAAGTATATATGGGCCTATCATGAGATTACAAATTGTATGAATATCGATATGGGTTTATTATCGATCATATTGTTTGATATCAATCGATCAATTAATCATAGTAATCGAATCAAAGTATTATACATCAAGCATGTCGGTATAGCGAAATAAATATAAAGGATAACACGATATGTGATTTATTCTACTATCAAGACGATTCGTCTGATATTCCTGAAATAGCATTTAACTTAAATATATGTAGGTCATCTTTTTTCCCCAAATATTGCTTTGATATCAAATTTATCATCTTAAAGGCAGCGTTTTGAGTTGAAAATGATCAATTTTGCCATCCTAGACCATAGTAAAAGGCCAGAATATAGTAATTCATTAATTTGTCAGTTAAGTTTCATTTTCATTTTCAATTTCCTTTTTTAAATTTGCTTCTTACTGTGAAAAGTGTCAGGCCGCAAAAATGTTGAGAAATTCCTTAATTACTTACTCAATTACATTCATTTGGTGGGAAGAATACCTATAATAATTTCTTGGTTTGGTTATTTGCAATCGTGTTTAAGATATACTCATACGTTTTGGCGACAAAACTACGACTTAACTCACAAAGCTGTTTTAAGTGACAGCTTGTCAATGAATAACTTACTACAATGTTATATATACATATACACTGTGAAGGGGAGAAGTATCCCGACTGTTGGTAAAATGGACTACCGAAAAACTTTCCTTCCGTTTCTTGTGTACAAAACAGATAAAGCATGTATACTATAAATAGCTGTACACCTTCCATAACTATTTATCTTTCATCTGGAAGAAAAGGGAAAAAGGACGCTTTCTGAAGATATCAAACATCAAACAACAAAACAACAATATTTTGTGTCCTATATATATATATATATATATATATATATATATATATATATATATATATATATATATATATATATATATATATATATATATATATATATATATATATATATATATATATATATATATATATATATATATATATATATATATATATATATATATATATATATATATATATATATGTATATATACGTATAAATACAGACCTTTGTACTGCAAAAATCAATTCCAGCTTGGTTAGGTGTGATATATTAACGTAAACCCTTCAGCGCTGCTATAGTTTTCTTGCCTATCCTAAGCCTCACCCAACCCTCTCTTCCATCCTCTCCTTCCCTTCCTTCCCTTCCTCTCCCTCCCTCTTCTTCTCCCCTTCACATCGCATCGACCTTTTCCATTTGGGTTCAAGACATGTGGATCAAAATCAAATTGAAAGTGTTCATTTGCATATCATCCTAGCGCGATTGATGTTAACAAAATCCTGCGGAGATATTTATGAATAATGCATGATATAATGAATACGAAGGTAAAAGTTAATCGATAGATATATTATGGTATACATGCAGCTGAGTGCATATCTTCATGTTGTCGTATACACCTATATATACATATTTCATCCATGCTCATTATCGAATTATTTCGGAAGGTTTAAAAAAGCTCAGTTATATAAATAATATATACTGCAAGCTTATGTAGATCCTACTTAGACAGATTATAGGCTATATGCATACCGTTATATACATAGTTTGCTTGTTTGCGTGTTAGCTGAAACTGACGGTTCAACATTCGCAGTGACAATCGGCACCTCCAGATGTTTTAGACCCCCCTCCCTCACCCACCTTTTTCATGCTCTTGTTATTTAGAATAGATTACATCTGAAAGAGAGTTTTTTTTAAAACGTCGATGGGAATGGTTTGTGACAATACAACGGTTAAACTTTTTGTCACAAAGCACAAAACCTCTGAAAGCGTCAGAATAAATCACCACTTTTTTCTTTTAATATCTTTTTTAAACGTCTGTCTACATTTTCTTTTATTTGCATATGCCTCTTATAAATACATCTTATACAGCTGATATTCCTCTAATGAGCTGATCGAGCATGACATCCAAGTTCTTAAGTCAACCTTTCCGCTGAGCATGCGCACTTTTAATGTTCAACGATGCCATTATAAGGCGAGATGTGAAGAAAAGTTACCCTTGAAGATGATTTGGCTCTCCCCAACACGACACTTACGTCATTGTGACGTATCATGACGATGATGTGACGTCATAAGATTTAATCGCATACACGATCAAGGCCGCGGTAATCGCCAGAATGCTTATATGGAGGCGCTGTGATATAAATTTCATTAAGTGTCGCTGAAAAGCAATAGTCTTTACATAAACGTCTTTTACGGAGCATGAATTACTTCGTGCCAGACTGATTACCTATGGCTATCTATAGATTCACCAAATGTCTCTGCAGAATAATCTGGAAGCGATTGGTCCTCAGACCTTTGAAAAAGGCATCGTCATGGAGACATCCGACAAGTCCAAGCGAAACTTACAAACGCAACAAGATGGATACTTTACCCTTAATTTGTTTGATATCTTACCTTCTTTTCAGTTCGGTGCTTTATTTTTATCTTCACTTTGTGACTTTGCGTCATCATGGTTTATTTAATAAGCAAAACAAACGATAAATAAACACAGATTTACTGATTACCTACCTTATGTCTGCGCTACCACGTGTTATAAGCTATGCGATATTCTTAAAGTTTGTTTACGTGTAAAATACTTTAAATACTTTATATAGCTTGAATGGTTTTGTAAATGTGGGAGAGGGGAACAGGAAGGAGGGGGGATTGGTGGGAGTGGGGATCACCCGAACAGATATATCTGGAAGGTGTTAACTATGATATATCTGCGAGTGCTGCAAATACATCTTGACAAGGGTGTCACAATGGGGAAGGAGTGTACAAGGGGGGGGGGGGGGTCGAAAATGTGACGTTTTACTAATAAATCCGCCATTTTTTCTGTCGAAATTTTTGACTTCTTACTTCCAAATTTCTTTTGATTTTTTGTATTGGTATAATCGAAATTTCGAAGAATTATGAAGCAAATATGGATAACTTGACTGTTCGTTCATTTATAGTGTAGTGTCAGCTTTCCTGACTCTCCAACCAGAAGTATGGATGATCGGAAATTCGAAACGATTTGTCGGGACAGATTTTTGTCGGGAAAATGTCAACATCCTGCCAATTTGTCGAACTTTAGCGACGCCCCTGCATCTTGATCCGATCCTGTGGGTAATAGTGAACGCCTCCTACCATCATCCCCCCCCCCCACGCTACTAGCGTTTACGGTCATACATTAAAATTATACAAAATAATTGAAATCGGTGACGAGTTTTAAGTTGGTGGTGCTGAAGAGGTGGAGAGGGTGCGGGCGATTGGGGAGGGGGGGGGGAGAGCTGGAGTTTTGAGATCTGCTAATTTCGTCAGAAAGATATTCAAATTCTCGCACTGCTGTGAATTATGTGGTATAGTTAAAACAAAAAAATAAAGAAAATTGAGAGCAATTCATCTTTAAGTTTCTTAGTAAAGATATACGTCTTTAAATAATGAATAGTGTGCATGGAATGCTCCCATACGTTAGTGATGATGAATGTATAAGTAGCGAAACTGTATATTGTTGATAAAATATTTTAAGCATGACCATAATTCTATGACAGCGTTTTGCTAGCTTTCTATCGATACCACTCAACGATTCATAGCACTCTACCTCAGGACAACCTAGATAAGAAGAGGAAAATTTACAGTTGAAAGATAAAAAGAGGACCATGTTATCAGTAGACTGGTCACATTTTACATTCATTTCCAATTTACCGCGAAAAAAAGATAACAACATTTGAAGAAACACGTTTTGTAGCGGAAGTGAACTTGAAGCAAATAGATGTGACATCATATAATATGAATACACTTACAGTCATTAGTTTACTGTTAACTCCACCCCCCCCCCCCCCCCCCTTGATAGGTAAAGTTGGAAACCCTATCCAATCGAAGGTCCAAAAGATCAACTAAATATAATGTAAAACAATTTGCAGCAAATGTGCGACTAAATGACATCATATCTCTCTGCGTTCACTATGATAGCCTCTGTGACAACTATGAATATCTGTGGAACGCCATATAGGAATTGTATGCAAAATGTCACCAGCATGCTTATAGAAAGTGTTCCATTTTCATCAGTGAAAAACAAACATTGTTGCTCTAAATTTATCCTTTTAAAATATTATGGCCATCGAGTAGGATTAAGGGTATATAGGGGGTGACTGATTTATTGTTATTTCTCCATTATTATTTGAAGATCATTTTTCATCAATCACTTGTGTGCTTGTCATTTTAGTTTGTTAAGACAGTTTTTAACTCTTTTTCTCCAGTATGTTATTCATAATCTAAAGTGTTGAATCTCCTGGCTAAATTTGTGCACGAGACAGCCTCGGTCTATAGTATTACCTAAATTACACTAACTTCCGCTCGAAAAGCAAGAAGGAAGCAAGAAAGCGCGGGGGGGGGGGTGTTCGAGGGGGGGGGTGGAGGGGTATCCACAAGAGGCGTTCACCAGTTAGCTCTTTACGCGATGATTTATTTGTGCAAGTAATCTAGATGAAAGGTAAGAGGTCGCTCGACATCCTCTTCAATAGCCGGAAATTAATGTTGTCATCTATAGACGCTTTTGTTTAGTTTATTTGTAAGACTATTTAGTTACAAAGAATTAAATTAACAGCGTCATACATCATTCGTATGTGAGTGAAATCGTAGAAAGCCAAAGAATACATGTAGGCTATAAAGTCGACTTCATTTGTCTTTCATCCATACTGCTTTTATTGAGAAGGGTGTTAATCCGTTCTGAAACTTTCAATTTGGTCATTTTAGTTTTGCTCTGTCGAAAACGAAGAAGAAGAAGAACACAGAAACATAAACTACGGCGTTCTTGAAGTGTTGAATCATGTCCAACAGAAAACCAAAAAGACGACGAAATAATGGGTCAAATTCATGAACTAATAAGAGGAATCGAATTGAACACAAAACCAATGAGACTATTATAAAATGTAAAAAAATAAAAAAGTTAACGAAAAAACAAAATCAAGGACAGCTTTTTTTTATTTTTCATTCCGGCCGTTATAAACTTGATTTCGACTGAAATATTGTAGGTGAGTTTTCCTCACATTACTCTGTGTATAAGTATACTTTAAGGGATGAATGTTTAGTTGTGATAACTAATTAGTAAAAGTTAAGCTAAAATGAAAATTGTAATGCGTTGGAAAATCCACAACAATAAAACAACTTCCAGCCTTCACCGGGACTCGAACCCGGGCCTCCCGCTTTATATGCAGACACCCTAACAAACTGATTGTATGTCCAGAGGTTCGAACCAGTAAGGAAGTTCGTCATTTCAACTGTATATGCTTTTGCCACCTGTTATCGAACAACGATAGTTATGTTTTTGGTGGCATATTTTGCCTTTACTCTTGAGATCAATCATGATGCTAACCAACACACCATCCACGCTAGGTTTATGAGTAAATTATTTAATAATTCAAACGTTATTTGTGATACCGGAACTCATTAGAATGAAATAGGATCATATTTAATAGCGAAGAGTCAACTGAAATAATCCGTGAGATGGAGAGAAAAAGTAGAAACGATGGATATCTCAATTCATCTAAAACCTTCTTCAGTGTGGAATTCCACTGAAAAGTTTCCGAATCGGCAGTCAGGCTTGAAGAGTGGGAGGCGAGGGGTGTCAGATGGGTATTCAAGCCCCGGGGCCTTCAGCCCAGGGGCATGGGATCCAATAGTGGGGCTAGGAAATATGGTAAAGAATAATGTATTCTCGTTTTCATGATGTACTCAAGGAAAATGAAATCTTGTTAAAGGGGGCGGGTGACTTTAATATTCTAAAGGCCCTGACCAAGCTCTCGACTTGCCGCTTCATTTCTTATTGGCTTCAGGGCATATTCATTTCAAATTATGTTGTGATGATATAATGAGTTATAAAGAACGGTTCCCGCCAAATTCTTGAAGACGGAAGGACGGACAAATGGACGGAAGCTGGATGGATGGATGCCGGTATAACCCATCTGAATTTTTCAGCCGTATCATGAGAACAGATAATCTATACTGCATAATAACCCTATATGATTCATTGCAAGTCTAAATGAATATATACGTGATGCAAAGCAATTGAATTTCCTCAAATATTTAATAATGGTCCAGTTTTCAATTAATTTCCCCTTAAGTCTTTAGTCGCTTATATTATATTCTCACAGAATATGACTTGGTAAGATCCTGTAGTGTTTTTGTCCTGCACTTTTACATTCCAATCACGGCAGTGATAAACAAGCAAACATGTAATATTGTTTTATTTTATTAACCTCTCTTTCCCTCCTAGTTTCATTTGAATTGATTTCCATTCCAATTTTTTTTTTGTATAATTAAGCTTGAAAGTTGACGCTATAACATCATGACCTAATTCTTGATATCAATTTAAATATTTGATGTTTACTTTCTTCAACCATTGGCTTGCACACCTGTAAGATTGTCAATAGGTATGGAAATAACAACGGCATTCTTACCTGCAAACGATGATTTGACAGACAGCTCAACCAAATAGCGAAATACAAAACTGAAAAGTAGGAGACACAGCAATTTTGACTGAATAATTTTTGTTTTTCATATGTTTTTGTCATAAAAATCACATTTTACGGAAAACGACTTTGTCAGAAGGAATCAAAGTTAAAATGAGCGAAGCTTTCAAGTGCCACCATTGAAAAGAAGGAGGAACGAACTATATTGTTCCTAATGGCCCTGATGCTGTCGTTAAATTTCTTCTTTTTTTTTGCAATCTCCAAATTCGCTGTTTCTTTTCTTTCCAAGAAGTCCTTTCGGTCTTACATTATACTCTGGAACTTGCCCTCTTGCCACTTTCTGAATAATGCGGAGAGGAGTATCTACCGAAGATTTTCTGCCATCATATAGGAGGTGGGGGAGGGGGGGGGGGCGTAAGGATCACTATTTCATGAAATTGAAAGAGATAATACATTTGAGTGACATCAAAAACCTAAAACGGGCAGTTGATATTTCAAGAAATGAAGCACGAATACATTCTTTAAATACCTCCATTCAATGTTATTTAAATATTACGGTAGGTCATATTATTATCATCATCATCCAACGATTTCTGGCATGTCACTGGGAAAATCTGGCGCGAGAAATATTTGTATTGATTTCTTAGTTATTGATTCCCGTAGACAAGTAACCACGTCGTCACAAGTTTGAGCATGTAAGCTGATCATATTACCAAGATTTACGTGAGAGGAGAGGGAAGAGGGTGGGTCCTGAAATGGGGAAGGGAAAATGATAAAACAGTTTTGCAGATATGACCCCTGGTCCTATATACACCAAATGTTACATGTGGGTACCAATCAAGGAACATAAGCCTACCTCATTAGTCTATGCGACTTCATACATGTTAGTACGCTCACTGTGTAAAGCTATACGAATATCGCTCTCTATCTGTATACAGTCAAGGGTACCGGTGGAACGGGGAGGGTGGAGTAGGCTCGGGGTGGGGTTAATGGGTGGAGTAGGGTCAGGGAAAGTCGCCGTTCTGGTACATGGTTATAACAAACCATTCACAACTAGCAATTTTATTCTTTCATCTTGGGCATCGAAAGTTGCACTTTGTGGTGCTTCCTAAAGTTTATCCTTATTGCCTTCAAATATGCTAGAAAGAAGGGAGCAAAATGGTCACTCACATCTATCGTTCAAGCATTTCCCCAGGCTGAAATGTTCAAATTATAATACATTACTTACTTTTGGGAAATTTCAGCAGTTTAACACCCTAAATGGATTTGGATCATGACTGATGGATTTGGATCAAGACTGATGGATTTAGATCAATACTGATGGATTTAAATCAATCATGGATTTGGATCAATATTGATGGACTTGGATCGGTACTGATGGAATTGGATCAATGCTAATGCATTTTGATCAAGGGAGAAAGATTTGGACCAATACCACTAGATTTGGATTAAAATTAATGAAATGAATGGACCAACGCTGAGAGATTTGGACCAAGGCTGACGGATTTGGACCAATGGTGATGGATTTGGACCGACGCTGACGGATTTGGATCAATGGTGATGGATTTGGACAAGTACCACTAGATCTGGATTAATATTAAGGTCTTGGATCAATATAGATGGATTTGGATGAATGCTGATGGATTTGTATCAAGACTGATGCGATTGGATCAATGTTGATGCTTTTAGTTTTATAGGCTACTGATGGATTTTGATCAATTGTGATGAGAAATTATGATCATTACCGATAGATTTGAATCAATTCTGATGGATTCGGATCAACAGTGATGGATTGACTAATTAGTGATGGAATTGGATCGATGCTGATGGATTTGAATCAATATTGATGGCTATTGACTTTTAAAATAGTACCGATGGATTTTGATCAATGCTGATGGATTGGATCATAGTGATGGAATACTTATTGATTTTGATAAATTTTGATGGGTTGGATCAATAGTGATGGAACTGCATCAATACTATTGGACTTGGATCAATGCTTATGGATTTAGATCAATAATGAACATAACTGGTGGACTTGGATCAGTACCAATTGATTCAGACCAACGGTTATGGATTAGATCAATAGTGATGGAATTGGATCAATAGTGATGGAATAGGATTAATACTCATGGATGTGGATCAATATTGATGGATATTGATCATTACTGATGACTTGGATTGGTACAGATGGATTTGGATCAATGGTGATTGGATGGATCAATACTGATGGAATTGGATCAATACTGATGGATATGGATCAATACTGATGAATTTGGATCAATGGTGATTGGATGGATCAATACTGATGGAATTGGATCAATACTGATGGATATGGATCAATACTGATGAATTTGGATCAATGGTGATTGGATGGATCAATACTGATGGAATTGGATCAATACTGATGGATATGGATCAATACTGATGAATTTGGATCAATGGTGATTGGATGGATCAATACTGATGGAATTGGATCAATACTGATGGATATGGATCAATGGTGATGGGATGGATCAATACTGATGGATTTGGATCAATACTGATGGAATTGGATCAATACTGATGGATTTGGTTATTACTGATGGATTTGGATCAATGGTGATGGGATGGATCAACAGTGATGGAATTGGATCAATACTGATGGATTTTGATCAATGGTGATCGGATGGATCAAAACTGATGGATTTGGATCAATACTGATGAATATGGATCAATACTGATCGATTTGGATCAATGGTGATGGGATGGATCAATACTGATGGATTTGGATCAATACTGATTGATTTGGATCAATGGTGATGGGATGGATCAATACTGATGGATATGGATCAATACTGATCGATTTGGATCAATGGTGATGGGATGGATCAAAACTGATGGATTTGGATCAATGGTGATGGGATGGATCAATACTCATGGATATGGATCAATACTGATCGATTTGGATCAATGGTGATGGGATGGATCAATACTGATGGATTTTGATCAATACTGATGGATTTGGATCAGCACCGACTGATTGGAACTACACGAGAGTAAACCCTGTCAGAGTAAAGTTAATTGAACAACTGAATTAAATAGCTCTGGAAATAGCTTGATTTACTGTAGAAATGTCATGATTACTTTATAGAAGGAAATTGGAACCATTCAAACATTCATCGCCCTACATATAACCTTACATATTTTGTGCCTACACTACATATCTAAATGTGTTTAGTCTTTTTTGTTGGCCTCAAATCTCACCCTCGCTTTCATAACATTGCTTTTACTTACATTGCTCATTGGATTGCGCTTTACAATCTATTCAACCCTTTAGGGGACCCCATGGGTGCGGGTGGGAGAAGGGGCGATGAAGGGGACCATCATTATGTACAGAAAACAGAAAAATAAGGCAACAAATACGTGGAATCTCAGAGACTCTGGACAAATTCTTTATTTGGAGAACAGAAAAAAAGTCAAGAGTAGTAGTTTGAAATACTTTTATTAGAATAATTAATAAGGTCTGTGTATCCCATGATGAATAAAGTCAAGTCCAACAGTCTTTTTACCACTCTTGAGCGACCTTCTCAAGACATCCTATCATATATCAACTTGGGACATGGTCAGATTCATCTACTTTGGCAAAACTACTGATAACTAAGCTTCAGAACATTCACCAGATATACAAGGCTAATGACATAAGAACACTTTTTGCCCTCTTCCTTTTGGGCATGCAACTCAAAAGTGTTTTCTAAGGCAGATATGTTTAAAAATAAAAATAAGATAAAAACATGAAAGAGAAGAAGCAAGGAACATAAGAACTGCTCAATGCCTGAATATATATATATATATAGATATATATAAATATATATATATTTCATAATGCCTGGCCATAGACCGTTGACACAAGATTAACTAAACAGGGCCTTATTTTGGCTGGATCATTGCTAACTATCTTCGACTTATTTTTCAAGACATGATGTCATTTTAAAGCAGAGATCTGATCTAGTCTTTACCTCTTCCCCATTATGGTGTGAGTTGAGGAATTTATGACAGTGTAGATTTGTTGGATAGAAAAACAAACATCAAAGATGAGCAGAGTTTCGGTATTTCAGTAAATATAGTAGCCAGCTACAAGAGAGCGGAAACAATGGTCATGAAGCATTTGGTTAGAGGGTATGGTGAGGGCGGGGGGGGGGGGGTGGGGGCAGGCATGGATCCAGGGGGTGTGTGGGTTGTTTAGATGGGTTTCAACCACATACAAAACAGTAGTTATTAGCATAATCTTGCATGTAGACCTATTTATAGACCTATTGTATAGTCTCAATTTGCCCCGCAATGCATCATTTCACATCTTCAATGTTACTTCTTTATGTTGGAGGGCAACACATAAAAGTTGGCTTCAGAGATCATGGGCTATTTTGGGGGTGGGGGGGGGGTTGGGGAGAAGGCTAATTTTCTGATTGTAGATACAGATAAATGCACAGCAGTATTTCTTTTCTTAATAATAACAATGTCAACTTTTGAAATATTGCACAAATGAGAAAGACAAGAATATAAAAAAAGGACGGGGCGGGGGAAAAAATGAGGACATTTGTGGGTAGAATCCATCAAAATGCAGCTTAAAAACAATTTCAAATAGTTTCTTTACAATGATATTTCTTTATAAATAAATAAATAAAAAAAACAAGAGGCCAAAACAGGCGTGTAGCGACCTTGTAGGTTCTAAGGTGAAATTCACAGGTGTGCGCAGTCTGCTATTTGGAGGTCTAAGGTGTCCTGTCACAGGCGTGTCACAGGGGGTGCAGTCTGTTATTTGGAGGTCTAAGATATCCTGTCCATCTTTACACATTACTATACTTGCTTTGAACAACGGCTTGTCAGATTCCTAGAAACTGCCTCACAAAACCAATCCCTACGTCATTGTTACGTACTGAGAGCGAAATGTTTTTTGTCTTTTCCTTATGACCTTTCTTGTTTTGACAGTGGATCGGATAGGGATCTAACTTAACTGGATGCAAAGTTATCAACACCCTGAATGACTGCAGTGTATTAATATCTTTTTATCTTCTTATTTTTATCTTCTTATTAATATTTTTATCTTCTTATTAATATCTATTAACGTAACCCCAAATTTGAAGAAAAATATTGGATTTACATTTTAAAGACGAACATAAAAATAAAAATTGTCAGTATGACATCATACCATCATACCAGTTTGACATCATACCAGTTTGCTTCAAGTTCACTTTTGGTACACACTTAAAAACAAAAATCACAACTTCAAAATGTTGTTATCTCCCAAAGATAAGGGAAATGAATGTAAAATCCACCAGGGTGCTTAAAATGTATTCCTCTTCATTTGTCAAAAATTAAAGTTTCCTCTTGACTATCCTTTCAAAGATCCATAGAGCTTGTCTGCGTGGTTATAATAATAGTAACAATAGACATTGCAATCATAAGGGCCTGAGTTCGAGTCACTCCAAGATTAATGTATGTTGTCCAGTTACAGAGTTGTTGACAATTCATAATCATGGACGTAAAAATATGAATCTAAGATACTGACTTCGGTCAACTTGCGGCTTTGATAAGCCAATGATGGCTTCTTCGTGAGTTCCTGCTTGCAGGAGGATCTAAAATACATACAATACAATATCATAAATATGACCCTTGACCCTTTCCTTCACCATAGTAATAAATAAGACACACACAAGAAGAATGAAGATTCAATCATTTTTGTCTTCTTTTCCTTTCACATTGATCAGCCTGTCTGTGATGAGGTAAGAACCGCTCGCCGCCAGGCATATACTGATCAGATTTGGACCGGAGGTGGCAAACTCCAGTGCGAGCCCGGACAGCAGAGGCCCAACCACCCTCGCAAAGGCCATCGTCGATTGGCCGAGACCCAGAAGCGCCCCCGTCTCGCCCCTGCCTGCTCTCTGGATTGAAAGATCCGTGACGCAGACTCTGATGAGCGAGGTGGACACAGAGAGTAACGTTACACAGATGAGAAATGAAGGTATACCAGGGGACAACATCATCAGGAATAGAGTCAAAACCAGAAGAAGGCTGGAATGGTAAGACATTTTGACGGAGTCGTTGTAATACTTTGCAACATTCCCGGCTAAGAATCCTCCGAAGGTGTTTACGACGGCGCCGTACGATATCAGCCAACCGGTCATCTGTGCCGAAGCGTCGAACTTCTTCTCCAAATACAAGGAATAGTTACTTCGGAGAAGAATGACCGAAGCCCCGAGTAGAAATCGGATCAGGAATATATCGCTGCCGACCTTGAGAATGTGTCTAAAAGATTTGATGAAACCTGAAGGGCTGAAACTGAAATCCTCAGCCGTAAATTTCGCCACCGATTCAGTCCTAGGAAGGCCTTGGGTGTCAATTTGTTCGACAAAAATATAAACGACAACTGCAAAAGAGTGAAACAAGAGACAAAATAAAACAATTTGATATGTTGTTCCTTTAAAAGGCTGTGTTTTTTTTATTCTCTAGGACATGATTACCAATATAATAAATTTCTTCATATTTCTTTATTTGTTAATAAAATGCATGTAAGAAAAAAAAGTATATATGAAAATATTCATGGAAATAGCCCCTCCCCCCCACACCAAAAAAACCCCCCCAAATTATCCAGAGAAATTGATTCCAAAATGTGAATGATGATAGAATTGGCTCAAGCAATAAACTATTAAACAATCGAATGGGTCAAGAAAAGAATAATTTAAACAAACAACTGATCAACAGCGCATATTCTATCAATAGATTTGGTCTAAGGAAAAGAATATTACAGGATGACATTAGGCTCAAAATTCACGTTGATATCAGGCTCAAATTTAATTTTGAGATATCATAGATCGTCAAATTTTGGTCAAAATACTGCTGCGATCCGTCCAGACTGGATGTTTCATATCGCATTCAATTTGTGAGAAATTACTGTTTTAACATCTGAGACTTACCAATAATAAAAGTTGCTGAACTATTTATTCTAACACACATACACCATAATGTCAGTTCCTCATATGTAACACAAAACTCCATAGGAAAACGTTAAGTCTTTTGTGAACTCAAATATTACATGTTTATTGTGCATAGCAAAATTTTACAAAGGACAAATACTGTACAGTAGTGTTGAATGCCATCTCAATGGTGCTCTGTTGTTTATATGACTTGAATTTCCACAGCAATGGAGTAACAACAGCAATCAGGCCTACACTGAGGAACAGTTGTCAACATGATCTAGTCAGCCTTAAAGGAACATTCCAGAGATTTTTCATATTTTTAAAGGTATCGATTTAATGACCAGCAGTTACATGTTCTTTGCTTTGATTCACTATGAAATACCAAGACAAAAATTTGGCCTCAAGTCATCCTCTAATTGATTGAAAGTTCCTATAATATAAACAAATAGTCAATAAGATTGGCCCAAAACAAAACATGATTATAGGAAAATGATGAAGAATCAAGAATAAACATATGAATACAGCAATAGAAAAGATAACAAAATAGAATTATGATAATAAACATTATATGAATGGAACTGGTAAAATAATTAGATAGCTCTTGAGGGAATTGACAAAAAATAATCAAAAATATTTTAATTGTTGTTAAATTATTTTCAGAGTACTGATGATTGTTAAATTTTAAATGACTCATTTTTCAATTCAAACTCTTTTACTTTCTTAGTTTGCTCGGTTTTGTTGTTGTTAAATATCAAACTCTCTGAAGTAGAAACATCAAGAATGAAGATGCTTCTAGATTACAGTGGATACTGTTATATCTATAAAGGCTTCTAGATTACAGTGGATATACTGTTATATCTATAAAGGCTTATAGATTACCGTGGATACTGTTATATCTATAAAGGCTTCTAGATTACAGTGGATATACTGTTATATCTATAAAGGCTTATAGATTACCGTGGATACTGTTATATCTATAAAGGCTTCTAGATTACAGTGGATACTGTTATATCTATGGAGGCTTCTCTATTACAGTGGATACTGTTATATCTATAAAGGCTTCTAGATTACAGTGGATACTGTTATCAATACAGGCTTATAGATTACCGTGGATACTGTTATATCAATAAAGGCTTATAGATTACCGTGGATACTGTTATATCTATAAAGGCTTCTTGATTACAGTGGATACTGTTATATCTATAAAGGCTTATAGATTACCGTGGATACTGTTATATCTATGGAGGCTTCTAGATTACAGAGGATACTGTTATATCAATAAAGGCTTATAGATTACCGTGGATACTGTTATATCAATAAAGGCTTCTCGATTACAGTGGATACTGTTATATGTATAAAGGCTTCTCGATTGCAGTGGATACTGTTATATCTATAAAGGCTTCTAGATTACAGTGGATACTGTTATATCTATAAAGGCTTCTAGATTACCGTGGATACTGTTATATCTATAAAGGTTTCTAGATTACCGTGGATACTGTTATATCTATAAAGGCTTCTAGATTACAGTGGATACTGTTATATCTATAAAGGCTTATAGATTACCGTGGATACTGTTATATCAATAAAGGCTTATAGATTACCGTGGATACTGTTATATCTATAAAGGCTTCTTGATTACCGTGGATACTGTTATATCTATGGAGGCTTCTAGATTACCGTGGATACTGTTATATCTATGGAGGCTTCTAGATTACAGTGGATACTGTTATATCAATAAAGGCTTATAGATTACCGTGGATACTGTTATATCAATAAAGGCTTCTCGATTACAGTGGATACTGTTATATGTATAAAGGCTTCTCGATTGCAGTGGATACTGTTATATCTATAAAGGCTTCTAGATTACAGTGGATACTGTTATATCTATAAAGGCTTCTAGATTACCGTGGATACTGTTATATCAATAAAGGCTTATAGATTACCGTGGATACTGTTATATCTATAAAGGCTTCTAGATTACAGTGGATACTGTTATATCTATAAAGGCTTATAGATTACCGTGGATACTGTTATATCAATAAAGGCTTATAGATTACCGTGGATACTGTTATATCTATAAAGGCTTCTTGATTACCGTGGATACTGTTATATCTATGGAG
Source organism: Apostichopus japonicus (assembly GCF_037975245.1). NCBI lineage: Eukaryota > Metazoa > Echinodermata > Holothuroidea > Aspidochirotida > Stichopodidae > Apostichopus > Apostichopus japonicus. Next base: position 8,880,715 of record NC_092581.1, read on the forward strand.
GCTTCTAGATTACCGTGGATACTGTTATATCTATGGAGGCTTCTAGATTACAGTGGATACTGTTATATCAATAAAGGCTTATAGATTACCGTGGATACTGTTATATCAATAAAGGCTTCTCGATTACAGTGGATACTGTTATATGTATAAAGGCTTCTCGATTGCAGTGGATACTGTTATATCTATAAAGGCTTCTAGATTACAGTGGATACTGTTATATCTATAAAGGCTTCTAGATTACCGTGGATACTGTTATATCAATAAAGGCTTATAGATTACCGTGGATACTGTTATATCTATAAAGGCTTCTAGATTACCGTGGATACTGTTATATCTATAAAGGCTTCTAGATTACAGTGGATACTGTTATATCTATAAAGGCTTCTAGATTACCAGTGCATACTGTTATGCTATAAAGATGTCATCTTTATCATATGTTGAAAGTAAAGGAAATAGCAGTTTGCTTCAAACTTTAAAAAAGAAACTTCTTTTCCTAAAGGTTTTAACTCTCTAAATTATTTGAAGGATGTCCGGAGTCAAATTACACACACAAAGAGGAAATGTTTTTGGTCGAAATGGCCTATATTAAACTTTGATTAAAGTTGACCAACCCTGATGAAAGGGAAAGAGACACTGAGGGAGGGGGTTAGAGAGGTATAGCTCAATGCCTGGGGACAATTTGGAGGCCCAGGTATGTGGGGTAAGTACTAACAGATTCTCACTGGCTGAACATAGATATCAAGAAGGGCATGGGTGACATAATTATACCCAGGGACCAGCCTGGCTCTCAATACCATGTCAGCATAATATATCAATAAATCTATAAATTCAAAAAAAAATCTCAAATAATTTTCTTTGACTATTTTGGGAATATTTGTTTTTCACATTTTTTCATCATTATTGTTATTATTGTTTTGTTCTTTAGTTGTTTGTGCTTCTTACATACATTTCTCTTGTATGATACAAACTTAAATCCTGGAACAAAACAAATCCTCTTTGTCTTTTCATTCCCTGAAAATTACAATAAATCTTGTTTTTGAATTACAAATAAGACTGTAGAAGCAGTCAAGAGAGAAAAACGACAAATTTCATTCCACTGCAAATGAACTACTCCAACTGGTTATTTAAACAAGTTCATATTAAAGAAATCTGAGTCATATAACTGAGATATCCTCAAAAGAAAATTGCCAAAACAAAGTTAGGGTCAACTCTGACTTGATATTGTTTTAATCACTCTTTCAGGTTCGACAATGCTGCCAATTGAAATATCTCTTTACTTTTCATTTTCCTTTAGCAAGTGAAAGTACAACTACTACAGGACTGATCAAAATAGAACAGTCCAGCAGGAGTGCATTATTCGAAATGTTGAGTCATTAATAAACTACAACTCCAAATATGACTTGTAGGTTACTGACCTAAAATCACCATGGTAAATATATTAGTAAATCGTATTTCTACAAAAACAAGCTGCAGTTTTTGATGAAAATTCATAAACTCAAAGGAGACAAATTGACAGTCAAACAAATATTCCAACCCGTGTCACGTTCCAAGCATAAGTCAACAAGATTATAATAATAATAATATAGAAAACTAACAATTTTTTTGGAACAACATCTGCCAAAATGACTTGACAGACCACCAGCTGTGATGCACTCCTTGGGAAGAATCAAGAGTTTAATCTGTCAAAATAAGGTTACATTCAATCAATGATAGCTTGACATTTAGAACAAAAGATATTGAGATGGGTTTGTTTTCCCTCTTTAAAGATAAGTATTAAATTGCCCTGCCACCAGAATATCCCTTTAACAGCAGCTCTCCAATCATATCAGATAATTAAAATAATATTTAGACAATTAAAAACCGGACAGTTGAGTTAGAATGAGAGTGTTTCCAAATGTGAATGAACTACAGTATATTAAAGTTGCTTGTACACTGATCGCTGTTCATCTTGAACGTTACAGAACAGAATGCGACGCGGAGGTTTGAACCACACAAACGATGAAACTGGGAAAAGCACAATGTTTAGACTACAAGAATTGGTACATGAGATTTCCACTATTTAAGTACCGTGTCATTACCAGGGCTTTGAAGAGGGTTTCAAAGTGACTCCCAACTATTAAAGCAAAATATTAAGGATGGTTCATTAAGGTTCTGCACTTTAGTAGCAAATTTGTTCACAGAAATAGGTGAAAGGTAAAAGCCAAAGTTCAGCTAAAAAAGTGACAATGAATGCAAATGTGGGGGTTGGAGGATGCGGTGGAAAAGAGGGAGGGGCGGGGGGGGGGGTGGGGCTTAGACCACAATATCTTCACTGCTTAATCCTAACCATGTATCTTCAAGCTGACTTTGGTGATTAACAGTTGATACCCTGTGATAAGTCCTATAAAATAATGTGTTCAGTTCTGGCAATGGCCCAAAATAGCTCTCTGGATAACCTTTAAACTTGAATTCCTAAATATTTTAATCCTTCCTTATTCCTATCAGGGGCTTTGGGAATATCCTTCCATCTATGTATCTCAAACCAGTGATCTAACAATGACTTATTGTCCTATGAACTGAAATTTCTGACAGTCCCAGCTACCACCATCCCCACCTGCCCAACCCCACCCCACCCTGGGGATCATTTATGCCAAACATTTATAATATATATGAAAGACTGTACGGGATGCAGAACCTTGAAATTGAGAACAGGCTGTCAGAATTATTAACAGACAGATAGAACTAGGTCGATTTCATTATATTAGAAACAATACTGTTGTATACGGTAGAACAATTAAAATGTTCTCAATTTATGGATCTAAACTTATAAAGGATTGGAAGTATTAAAGTATCCTTTCTACAATTTTTTAATTCTCTTTCTTCTTGGTTGGAATGTTTTCATTTTTCATGACTAGAAGAGGTACCAAGATGGATCCAACAATACCGCAGCAACTAGCCACCACACCTGGTCCAGAGACGCTCACTTCCAGAGCGACTCCCGCTATGAAAGGTGACACCATACGGGCCATGGACATCACGGACTGCGACATACCCAGGAGGGCTCCGGTGTCCTCTCCTTTACAGCGGAGGATGGACATATCAGTGATGCACACACGCAGTACCGAGTTAGATACAGAGATGCACGAAATACCCACGAGAAACAAGGAAACCGAAGGCGCGAACGTCATCGCTACCAAGGTCAGAGTCTGTAATATACAAGCGTGGAAGAGAAGGCCTGGTAGACTGGAGTACATGGATGCCACCTTGCCAACGAGGAAACTGGCCAGGACTCCCATCAGAGTACTGAAGGAGATAATCCACCCGGTCATCTTTGGCGAGCTGTCAAACTTTTTCTCCAAGAAGAGTGAGAAGTTGCTGTGGTAAATCAAGAGGGCAAAACCCATCACGAAACGGACGGCAAATATATCCCCTCCGACTCGAATGATCTTACGGAACGAGGAGACGAACTCGGAATAGTTAAACGAGAACCGGTCCGCGGTGAAGCTATCCACGGATGCAGAGTGCTTCAGTTGGCCGGGGTCGTGCTCCTCCAAGCAGAAGTATACCATTGCTGTGGAGGGGGAAATTATATTCGTAGAATTACCAAATAATGGAATGTACCGTAATTCTATCGAGGGACGAGAGTAGTACTTTCTTACTGTTGTGGAAATGGTGGATGGAAATTATTCCTAATGGCATGTAGGAAAACAAAATGATGATCAAAGTAAAACTTCAGTGGTGGCAGGACCATAGAGGTTAGAAATGTCTGTCATTTCCCCCCCCCCCTCCTAGTGGTCTAGCCAGAAAGATATTTTTTTTTAAATGAAAGGCTTATATATTGAAATATGCCCTGCCCAAGTTTCAACTGACAACCAACACACACCTTTATATGATACTTTCAAGCACTTTTTTTTCAGCAAATAACTTGCATGGGCTACAAAGAACAGTGCTGGAGCTTTCTAAACTATACAAAGCCCTAGCTGTGTACGCGGCCCTTTAATTGTGGCACAAATGGAATCCGCGTGGTCACACCACACCAGCATAGTAACAGAACGTGTATAAAAATACATCAATGTTTCAATTTACACAGAGCTTCACAAAGTCAGCTTGTATATTATAAGCCTTGTCTGGTGTACGGTGCTGTAATATAGAATTCTGCACTAGTAAGGGTACAGAATATGCTTCCTGAGTCAATCTTTGGCCATAGTCAACAGCATCGCCAGGTTCCTTAATTCCTTGAATACCACCATACCTACACAGTATGACAATATCTCACTTATTTGATCACTGAAATAACAAAGACATGACTACACTGCTTTTCCTTTGACAGAGCTATTGTGTCAGAACTATATATGTATACAGAACATGCCTACAAGGATTGCAAGTACCACAGTGTGTCTGCTTATTATCCCCCCCTCCCCTCCCCCTCCTCCTCCATCCCTCCATTCACCTATAACACCCCACCTCTGGGGACCTCTGACATCACATTTATTGCTTTATTATTACTGAAATAACAAAGTCAACATTTTCTTTTACAGAGTTATTTTCTCAGAACTAATGTGCCCAGAATGTGCCTACAAGGACTGCTAGTACCAATTGTGTCTGCTTATTAAACCCCTTACCTCACCATTCCCACGTGCTCCCACCCCACCTCTGGGTCCATCTGACAGTACCCAAGTCCACTAGATAAACGAAATAGCAAAGGCAGGACCGGTTAATTTACTTTTGACAGAGCTTAGTACTCTATGACATCAGGACTATGTACTAGTACAGACCATGGATGCAAGCTTAGGAAGAGTTACAAGAAGACTGAATGTTTGTTATATCAACCATCCCTGTTTCCCCATCTCTCCACCCCACCAGTTCTTCCTTCACTCATCCCTGCTTCCTCCCTCACCCTTCTTTATCCCTTTGCCCCCCCCCCCCCCCACTACCCAACCTAGAGTAAAGGACATCAGTGCATTGTACACTGAATACATTGAAGCCTCCAGAACTCAATATTATTCATGAGTAGAATATTCATGACTTTCACATTATAATAGATTGGATTTAATGATAAGAATGGGAACACTAGATGACATTTCAAACATCAGCATGAGGCCTTGTTTACCGCATTTGCTGTTTATGTTTGTTCCATTAGCAGATCGTTCCCTTTGATTTACCCCCCCCCAAGAGGATGGGGTCGATATCATCAATGCAGAAACTTTGTTACCGTTGCTGAGGCTACGAGTGGAGGCTATCAAGGAATACGGCACAAAAAATGTTAACTGTTGCTTTCTATTGAAATCACTCTAAGCATTTAATTTTTTCCCCCACCAGTTGCACACCAACCAAAAACACACTACTAGCCCTCTGAAGCCTATCAACAGGGGTACCAATAAATCTACTGGGTTTTCTTTATCATTTTTGTGCCCACAATGGCCTTAGATCCATAATCCCAATAATGTTATATATTTAGACAACCTCAGTGAACATTCCAGGAAATGGTGAGAAAAAAAATAGGACTGGGAATGGTAAATATTAAGATTGGTTGAAATTTTACAGATTATCACCAATGAGGCCTCCTCTACAGCATGTGTGTTGTTTCCTTCCATCAGCAGATTGTTATTGTAGTGCATGTGCGCGTTACAATATTGGCATCATTACTGGCCAAGTGAAGAACGATACCTACATGACTGGACGTTGAAACTTCAAGTTTCATATAGTCTCTGTACATTAGCAGTTTCAGAGGACTAGCCAAATTATTCTGAGCCTGTCACACGCCCTCACTTTTTAGGTACCTACATGACTATACTCCCTGGTCTGTTGTCCGCCCAAAAATAACACCATGAACAACCGAAAAGTTCTTCCTAATACTCCAAGCATTCCACGTGCACTACATACTGCATATTTGCCGGCAAATGCAGTTCCAATTCTCTGACTTTGATAACAGACAAATTCAGCTGAATGGCAACATCTTTCATTTTAAGACACAGTACACAATTCCCTTCCCCAATTGTATACCATAATTCCATAACTTACATGTTAAGCAACCTTAGTTGGTATTCCATGAAACAATGGTAAAAAAAAAAAAAAAATTAAAAAAAAAGAGAATAAAAAAAAAAATGTAAAAAAAAGAGAATAAAAATATAAGAAAAAAACAGCCAAGAGAGAGGTGGCTGTTGGTGGCATCTATTGGATGCAGGTGTCTTATAAACTTTACTGGGGAATATATATAAGAAAGATATCCCAGGCATTCCTCTGACATCAACAACTACACAAACAGATAGGCTTAACCCATCTTCGCCTTTCAATGACTTACTCTTTGACCTTATTTCACAAACTTTAGCATCTAATGTTCCACTCCCCAAGTATTTTAGCATGAAGTGGTAATCAGTCTCAAGGATTTTATTTAGCATTCTTTAAGTTCAACTTCAAATGTAATATACTATTGCAGTGATCTTCTGAACTTGTAGCTGCCCTAACAAGATACAAATTTTTAGCTGAGGAGTGTAGCTCCAGACAAAATGATCTTTATCACAGTTTGATTGACCACGTATGAAATAAGAGGAAAGCATTTTTGGGATAGTTTTAGTTGGCAAAACTGATAGATCTATGTGTTATCCGTACATTCATCTTTAGGTAAAACTTACTGAGGTGACAGAAGATATATGGGGCTAAAAAATAAAGATAGACATTTCTATAATGGTACCAAATCTTGATGAAACCGCCTTGCAGTAAGTATGTCACCACAAAAAACTTGCCAAGTCAAAAAGGATAAGTTACAAAATTGTGACTAGCATGCAAGAAAATATATACCACACGCTACCAAAGAAATGTTTACAGAGATATAGGGGGCCTGTTTAGGACCACAATCCGGGATCTTTGATGAGAACTGAGCCACAACCCCTCCTCCCCCAATCCTCAGAATTGATAATCAGAATGTATTTAAGCTGGTTTGCACCCAGGACTTGATGATAACGAAAAAACTCACTTGATCGTTTCAATCAGCAAGGTTCTAAAGCAGCATGTAAATTTATTCTGACATTTGGCAAAATCCTGCGACCCACCAAAAATTTTTCACACCCCACTCTTGGGTTGCCCCCCATAGTTCAGGGACTGTTGACGTAAACATGTGAAACATATTAAACCGACGTGATATGCAAATACTGTATGATCTGATTGATTCAATGTGAGGGGAGTACGCATCTTAATTTGCATGTCATTAATAGCAATCTGATAAATGGTAAACAGAATAGTCAACATATTGACATGGATTGCAGAAGAGATGTGTCGGGTACACAACCTCAATCCCAAAACTCACAGAATAGATAACATGGCTAGGAGGAAAAGAAAGTTTATATCACATAGAACAAAGAATAAACATGATCTGGGAATGGCCAATGACAGGGCTGTTACCCTGGGTTACCACAGTGAATGGACATGTGGTAGAATTATCGCCATTTTACAAAATGGAATTTACAGAGAAGAAATAACCTCGCAACCTAACTGAAGTAGCAATAATGCATCTAAGAAGTTTGCAATCACAAATTGCTCACTTTTTAGAGAATATGGAATTACATTGGTAGGTCTCTGGTTGCTCTATGCTTGCATTACATTGGTAAGTCTCTGGTTGTGCAATGCATGTATATTTGTATTTGTATTTGTATATTTATTTGTTTCATCACAATTTACAGTGTGACGGGAAGTCTCCTATAAAGCCTATAAGGTTTAACAAAGTAGGAGACTCCCCAAAAAGAAAAAAGAAAAAAAAACCCTAAGAATAGAAAAAGAAAAGTTAATAGTAGCATCTACAATGATGAAATAATCAAATTGACTCTACTTGAAATTAATAATGTTAATAAGCAATCCTAACAATCTTTATAACGATCTTAATCGCAAACACACAAGAATAAATCCATCAATAGTGAGAAATAATTACAGTTTGGAGATTCCTTTTGAATACAGAGTAAGAAGGCTTATTCTTAACATTATCCTGGAGATTATTCCACGTTTTTATAGCACGAATACGAGGGTTAAAAGAACTTAAAGTACTTCGTTGGGATAAAACATGGGCGTTATTACAATGGCGTGTTTGATGGTTGTGGATTAGTCTATTACTATATATAAAATCTTTAAAAGCCTCAGGTAGCAATCCATTCCATGCTTTATATGCAAATGTTGCAAGCTGGACTCTTATAATATCATTTAGTTTTAATAAATTTAATCTTTTGTATAATGGGCTAGTATGATCACGTGGGGCTAGTATGGGGCTAGTATGGGCTAGTATGATCATGTATTGATTACATTGGTAGATGCCTGGTTGCTCTATGCTTGTATAAATTGGCATTGGTACTGTAGGTCCCTGGTTGCTCTAGGCTTGTATATATTACTTGTGTATACGACATAAATGTAGACAAGCTAATGTACTTCAGGAAGTACAATGAACCCTGTAGTTAAATTGACAAGTAGGTCTGAGTTCAGGGAACACATGACCGACCACGACGACCGTAAAATCTACCTCATGAATGTTCTCCCCCGAGAACATTTCACCTTGAAAGGAGTTGATTGATGACACATTTTTTTTTCTTCACGCCAACCTTTGAGAATACGAGAAAGACATCAAAAGGGAAAGAATAGCCATCATCAGTCTAGACCTGACAGTAAAAACTAATTATGGTTATTAATAATTATGAACGCTTACAATGATTTCTGCATGATGGGCTTGCATGGATAGGGGGGAGGGCGTTGGATACATACGGTGCTGCAATTATTTCCGCTCAAGTGAGCATCATCTCTACATTGCTATAGAACATTACAATGATGGTACTACCTCTGTAAACTTAAGTACATAGTACAATATTACTAAACAATGCAAAGTCAATTACCCTACAGGAAAGGATCTAATAATAATGTTATGGTTGTCTCTGTTATCGCATGTATAAATGTAGATAAACCCTGCCAGAACATTGATGATGTCATACTGAACATTATAAAGAACATTGATGATATCATACTGAACATTATACTGAACATTGATGATGTCATACTGAACATTATGTAAATACAGAACATTGATGATGTCATACTGAACATTATGAATACTGAACATTGATGATGTCATACTGAACATTATGAATACTGAACATTGATGATGTCATACTGAACATTATACTGAACATTGATGATATCATACTGAACATTATACTGAACATTGATGATGTCACACTGAACATTATGTATACAGAACATTGATGTTGTCATACTGAACATTATACTGAACACAGATGATGTCACACTGAACATTATACAGATCATTGATGATGTCATACTGAACATTATACTGAACACAGATGAAGTCAAACTGAACATAATACTGAACATTGATCATGTCATAATGAACCAATCACTTCTGACGGTGAAGTGACTGATGCTGCCCTGTCTTGTCATCGGACACGTCCCAGGTGACCAAGGAGTTCTCAATAGACCATCTGTCAAGTGGCAATGAGGTCACTGCGTACAGACCCCCTAGTTATAAAAATGCATCCTTCAATACACAATTGATTGGAGATCACTGAACTTTTAAAGTTGCTATGTACAGTAAGTAGAGCACCTATTGTGTGTTACCGAGTAACAACAGATTCCTCACATCCATTATTGTAAATGGTATATTATATGTATTGAAATTCATGCATGAATCAAAAATTAATAACAAGTCCTTATTAAAGGAGAGAAAGGAGAGTTCCAAACATTTCATATACTTTATTGGTTTCCCGAAAGGGAAAACTATGGAGTCACTCTTACCGACCTTGCAAAATTGTGATTGCAAAGTCGGCATTGATTTTAACTCAGATTTCAAAGTCAGTAATCATTATTGGGGTAAGATTCAGTTGTACTCAAAGCCGAAGCCAAAGTGAATTGATGAGGCCACATATCAGGAGTCTATGCATGCTAAATTCTTCAATTTACTGTCCTCAAATGTTACCTTTCGGAAAACACTTCGTACTGTAGTTTTTGATTCAGAGCAGCCATCCTAGAGGCCAGAAAACCAACCAACTTGCTCCACTCTCAACCCCAGTACCCTTACATCGAAATTGTGACCGTATGATCACGATGATGTTATGTAGAGTAAGTATTACAAGTTCCTTGAAGCTGTGTTTTGCATTTGTTGGGATTGTACCAACCCAATGTACTGTTATATTCACACATACTGGATAACCTTTCATCTTACTATTTGTGTCTTTTATTTTGGGCTTAAATGTCACTTTAATCATTTGTACAGTAGTGGTATAAACTATTTGCCATATATTTTTAGGAGATAAATATCGCTTTAGTAAGGGGATTTACTGATGTATCTACAGTATGGTTGAATTAAAATAAAACTACATTTTCTTTTAATTCCTCCCCAGGTAAGGTAAAGACCGAACACAGCTACAAAAAGAGAGTTATTTGAATGAAGCAAAAAAAAAAAAAAACTTTATTTTTGTAATGCGATGGGAACCTCGAGTTCTGCTCTCTAAACATAATGAAAATTCACACACACAATAACAAAATAATTATCTCCCGTACTTAAGAAATTGCATTTCTTTAAATTATGAAAAAGAATCCTCCCATGTCATGAGATCAAAAATTTACCATATTATAAAATGGTTCATTAAAGAACTGGAATTTGCTTTCCTGTCATAATATAAATAAATGAACCAATTTAAACACAGAATGAACCAAACAGCGAAAAACCTGTGGTTCTGTCATAGTCTTGAAAGTGCGTATGCGTTTCATGTTTACATCAAATCTATGTCCAAGAATAACTTTCAGCTTTACAAAATCAAAAGAAACATCTATACATCTTTCAAGTGCACGTAATAGAAAAAAAACAGAGTTATTTTGCTTTCAATTTCACACATAGCTTGGGTTTCAATTCAGACAAATAATGGGGCTTAATGTGTTGAGTATATAACCGCTTCAAGGGTCACATGACTGTCACATGACCACTGCAATAGGATGTTTGTTAAAGGAATACATGCAGTATGCTCCTAATACAACTTAAATTCAATCTGAGGTTGACGGCATCTCTACTGTATATCATAGAATAAGTGGAAATCATTTAAGGGATAACAACCTATATTTAGTTGCGCTTAATATTAAATGCATAATTTACCCTAAGTATAAAACTATTGAGATCATTACATGTACAGACAACATTGGTGTCTAAAACTGTTGTGAGGGAGGTACTGTACCAACCTAACCTTATAATTAGGAGTGTTTGCTTGGTGGTTAACGTTGGTGCCTTTCAATCATAAGGTCCCGAGTTTGAACCACTCCAAAATGTATGTCGTCCAGTTACAGAGTTGTTGACAATTCATAATCATGGATGATACGTAAATATGAATCTAAGAGACTGACTTCGGTCAGCTTGCGGCTTTGATAAGCCAATGATGGCTTCTTCGCAAGTTCCTGCTTGCACGATAATCTAGGGTACATACATACATACATACATACATACATACATACATACATACATACATATTAAACTGTGGTGATGGTTTATGTAGACATGTGTCAGCCATGCCATAGATCTGTAGCCCAACTCATTTTAAAGCCATGCTAAAAGTTACCAAATTTGTTTGTGACAATCTATATTATGACTGTTTTCGATCTTAACCTCAGAGAAAAGTTTTGAGACAGTTTCAGGTTTCTGTTTGTAGTAATTTTCTGTTTTGACTGTCTTGATTTCTCACACTCCTGCGATGTCTCCCTTACATCTATTTGTTGTGATGAGTTAATGTCAATAATCCATCCTCGTTACGTGGTCTTGTAAGTTATACGAATCCTAGCTTGGTTTCCTCTTGATTATTGCGCAACTGTTATTACATTCAACAAACAGCATTGTCGTACAATGCACCGACGAGATGTTTTGAAAAAAAATCAATCGTGACAACATGGATTAGAAACATTTTTGAATGTTGCCACTCTTCTACACCGGCAAAATTTTACATTTACAAGAGATGTTTTCCATGGCTCTAAGGGTGTCACAAAATTAACGTAGATATAGTGTAAAACAGATTGTACAGTAGCATTACTTGCTGTATTTGTTTCTTGGGTTATTGAAGGAAGAATATTCCAGTATTTAGAAGTCAAAATAATCAATCTACCTGTACAGTAAATATCATATTTGTAAATATCATATTTTGCTTATAAAGGCAGAGGAGGTCTTCTCCCCAACCCCCTCCCAAAAAAAAACATTAAGCAGAATTCTTAACATCCCAGGTTCAAGGTTCTATTTCAACTAACCAAATTTAATCTTAACAGCACGGCTTTTTTCGTTCTTAACATAGGCATGGCGTTTTCCGACTCTGTAAATACATCTAAGCTAATCCCAGTAAGTACCTGAACTGCTTACCAGCTTTCAATTATAAATTGAGGCCCCATTGTCTCCGACTGAATATATTTTACAGTAGGATTCTCTTTAAACTTGTTTGCGTACATGGATGAAACTAATACATTTCTAAAAGAAAAGCAAAAATTCCTACTGGAATTCTTTCCCTTTATCATTTCTGGGTTGTATGGAATTAAAATAGGGTGTGGCCACTGGATATATGGTATATAAAGGTGTTACCCAGCAAAGAAACCACCAAATTGGGGGGGAGGGGAGGGGTAGGGGGATTGCCACCAACTAAGGGCTGCCATTTTAGCATCAGGCTACAGTCCAAGGTAAAATTGTATTGTTTTCACTCATTACACAGGTCTCTGTTCACATTGTGAGAGTGAATGTGAAACATTAAACACTCAACAATAAGCTATAGATAGACGGACAACATTAGTAGCTTCGGTTCATTTACGGAAAGAAAAACAAAATAATCGTAGTAATTTAGCTACATTATACATTTTAGCAAAAACATTGCAGGAAACAATTCTTTGATCATTGAAAACGAAGGGAATAAACCCGAACTATTTTTAAACTGAGGGCTCTTTGCGATGTCACAGACAATTTTCCTTACATTTTTGTTCCTGTTTAATGTAACTGAATAAGTCAAAAACCTGATCAATATCTCTCAAACAGTAAAGGTTAAAACAGTGTCCGCCCCGCCACCCCCCCCCCCAAAAAAAAACAATATGCTTTAAAACTCAAATAATGGTCACTTGTATTCAGCTATCATCCCACATTTCACTGCCTGCACCCTCTTAGCATTATTCCTTCCCTGAGATACTTTTACATGACTCAGCCAATACTCCTCCATGTCTGCAGGATGATAACTTGAAATGTCAGAACCTCCAGAAGGGTACTTTGGAAAACTTATCAATTTTTCTTATCTGTGCTAAAATCTGGGGCCAGAACTGATAGAACCTTTAAACCATGATTTAGCTTTCATATATGTATTTTCATGGTTCCTTGTTTGATAATAATGTGAAGTCTATCAATGAGGATAGTCACGTCTGAGTTTGATGAATGTGTGGATACAATTCAATCAACAACAACAAAATCACACTAGGTCAAGAGTCAGTTTCAAATAACGGAAGTCCACAATTTTAATTTCTTTTTATAAGATGCTGTTTTCTTATATGTTACTACAAAATAAGGGCAACAAGTGTCTGGGTAAAAACATGAGATTGAGAATCCTATTTACTGTCTCATACTTGATAAAAATTTAATTAATTAGCCATCATTTGGTAAAGAAAATAAAGGTGTGTTAGTGTGATCAATTGCCCTCTTTATTTGGACCAAAATTCCGACAATTTGGTGGAATATTCCAAACAGACAAAAAATAAGAAAAACCCTAACAACACCAATTTAAATGAAATTTAATTTAAATGAAATTTAAACCCAAAACAATACTTAGGAGATACAGTTTTACATTTCTTTATTACAGCTTCTGTATATGATGATAGAGCAAGCCTTTAAACAGACCTGTTAAACGATATATAGCTCCCAATCGGTTTTGGTAGGTATGGTCGGAGAATTTAAATTTTCAGTAGTTTATACGCCTGCAAGATATTCAAATTCCAGGACAGTGCCATGCACTCAAAACCAACACAAGGTTTGGCATCCACAGGAAATAATATGGGGAGGGATTTAGTGAGGAGGTATTAAGGTATTATTAAACAAAATTGATTATGATTCTGACCAAAAAAAAATCACTTCTTATTTTGTGCTTATTGAGAACCTTTCCTCCCACAATAACCTCACCGTTTCTCGTCACAAACACCGTCGGAAGATGATGACAAAATATGGTAAAAAGTTGGACATTTTGGTCACATTATTGTGAGGAATTTTTTACTTCTGAAAGATCAGAAAAGGATTTGGAGTTTGTATAAAGCTATTAAAAACAATAGATTTAGACACAAAAAAAAAACGAGAAAGGTATATAAGAGAAAATGTCACCTTAAAAAAGGAGATGTGAAGTTTCTCTTCTTTAATTAGCTTGTACACAATTAACACCCATTCCAACATCTACATAGATGTTGGCACTATTGTTGTTCTTTTTATATCAATTATATATCAACATATTATTATTGAAGTCATTTTCTGAATCCACCTCAACAAATAAGAAAAGACTTTGATTAGTCTTGATTTATAGTACAAACTCTCATTGAACACAAACTGTGAAGGTATGTAGAAAGAGAGTAACTCATGAACAGGAAATTGACTGGGGGGGGGGGAGGGGGGAAACAAAAATATCAAAAGTAGTTTGTTCTATGATATAATGTCAAAACCTCCAGAAATTGTATAATTTCAATTGATAAAGAGAAATCCTGTTTGTGTGGTTCTGCAAAGGGCACTAACAAAGGGGTAGATACTATAGTTACAAAAGTGAAAAAGGGAGGAATCCGTGCCTCACCCCTCCCCCTGGTCCCTTTCCACCAACTGGTGCCATTTAAAAAAAACCAAAAAATATTTGTACAATTTTCCATTTCAAATCATTCATTCTTTGTAAAGAAGACATTTTAGGAATTTATATAATATCACTATCACTATTTCAATTTCATGGTGTTTGGGTCCCTTGATACTTTCTTGATGGTATCTGGGTAGCAGGGGCCCTCCCTTCCCAAACCTGCACCGCCCATCTCGCATCTGCAGTCCTGTTTTAATTCTCTTAGGACAAACACCTAAGTAGGGACTTGGTTTCAGCATATGGGGTCCATTTTCGTGCCGGTTGCACTTGATCAATTTTACGGGATCCAGCTCAACTAACCTTATTTTTTCGTCATTAGGTGTGCATCCATCATGTGACCATCCTAAAGGAACCTCCCTTCCTGAATCCACAACTTTATTTCACTGCCAAATAAGAATGTAGTCTACTTTTAAAAGAGACTTCCCCCATATATATTAGTTGTTCTTCTTTTATAAAAAAAAATGAAACAATACAGTCACATCGAATCGACTGAACATATTTACATGTTAAAATGTCGATATCATACAGTATGTAGCTTTAATGTTAACTTTTTACAATTTCAAAATTACATAATTGTTTTCTTTTAATATCACCATCTGTATTGAAAAAAAAATACTGTTAATTTTTTTCCCATTCAACGCTTATGTAAACTCTGACGGACAGGTGATTGACTACATTAAAAAGTATTATTGAATCAGCACAATGGAATGATAATGACTATTCTCTTGGTAAACAGGGGCGATAAACTACATCTGAAACTGGAAATAGAAGTCTTGAAAAGGGACATTTTAATCTGCATCTTGACGGAAACAATAGATTCTTGTCGTAAACACTTCAAATGGCTCCATAACAAGCATGAACGATCTGAGCAGATTTAAAAACAATCGCAGAAATATATTTAAAAAGTTTTAATAGAGCTACGTCAAATGCCAGGTGAGCACTGACGCTTTCTGTGATTAAAAAAAAAAAATTTTGACGAAAAGAGTTATCTTGGTAACGAAGCAAGATACAAATATTTGACTTGGGCCAACAATTTACAACTTGAGCCTTTGTGTAACATTTTCTTTCTTAATGAAAACATAAGTGTAAGACTGTACGTTTGCTTTTCTTTTTTCGTGAACAAAAAAAATCAAGAAATAGGGACATGAGACATACAGTAATTTGGAGTTTAAATAAAATTTTGCATATCAATTTTTGAATTTCTGAGTTTGGTTTATGACACAGTCATGAAATTACTATTAAAGGTCTTCTGTTCATGAGAACTTTTATGCATCCTATGTTACATTAATGAAACCATTTGACCAATCTTTGCATAACATTTTGCAATGGACTAAACAGTACTATCATATCAAATCACAAGGTAACTGTATAAATTTGCTCAAAAAACACCCCACAATTTTCAAGGACAAACTATGCAGGATGTCACAAAAGATGTAAATGAAATTCTTTGTACAGCAACTCTTGAGGTATCTAATTTAGCCGAAACACATTTCATAATTAGTGAGCACCTTGGTTGCCATGGAATAAACAACTCATCAACATTTGTAAAAATTTATTACAATTTGGACGTAAATCACCCTTAATAGATCATTGTTTGCAACTAAAATGATAGAACAAAAAAAATACAAATAATAACTGATTGTTTTCACTGTTTGACTCAATCGTAAGTGTTTTGCCATCTCTTTCACAATGATTGAAAATTAACAGACATTTTCTGATCGGGGTCATCGACGCAGGTCAGAGGTCAATCGCGCTTAAAAAATGCATTCTGCAATAAAAATTGACTTCCATCTGTGGATACGATATTTCACAAATAAAGGAAAGATTTGGTGCCTAGAACCATAATTTGTTACTTTTAATCCACTACAGGTAAATCCCAAAGTTAAAAAAATAAATATAACATTAAATTTGTGCGATATTACATTTTCCATCACTTTAGAGCAGGCGAAGGATTGCAAGTGGGGTCTCTTTGTAAGGTTGATTGGCATCCAATTATGTGACAAACTTTTTACTTTGGCTTGGTAAGAGGGACACAACGGTATGACTCAATGCAAAAAAAATTCACTATGGCAAAAAATCATATTAATGCAAGTTTTGTTTTGTTCGTGCAAAACAACAAGAATATCCTATTATAAACTATTCAAGAAATGCACACCCACACACCGAGAACATCACTACAATCTGGCAAGCACAGAGAAATAGTATAGACAAACTCCCCTGGTTAGGAAATGCGACGTAAACAATAAATTTCCTTCGTTCGTTAATGTTAAGAATTTTCTGTAAATATTTAAATGTTCTCTCGATCTTAAAAGGCCTGTCAAAATATTTTCAAAACAGTCTTTATGATATGTCTCCTTCTGAAGGCATTTTTTCTCTCATTTCAACACAAAAAAATCTGAACAAACTGAGCACCACCTGACGGAGAGACAAGACACGGGAATCAATTTTACAGACGCTCAAAGCTTTAACTCAGTTTAGTGGACAGGATCGAAAAGAAACTTCCCGATAGGTTGATGACCAGACGTGTGTAAAAGTTGCCAAATGAACGGGGGGCAACATTTCGTTGATAAAATGTGCTCGTAACGAGTGGTAAAAACTGTACATTGGTTCGAATTTGTCACCCTAGGTGTGAATGAGGGGAAGTGCAGGTACTTTTATCCAGAGGTGTCCATCAGAGGGACTTCGACATTGAAGTGTTACCCACATTATAAAGTTGTGTACAAACGTGACCAAAAGGTGTCCTATCAAATCACCAATTTTCTGACGTTGAAGTGCTTAGGTCAACAAAGTTGGGATGTTCCATGCTGAAAATATATGTAAAACCTCCTAGCATAAAGAAACACTAAGTTACTATGGTTTAGGTCTTTCAAGTTTTTTCATGTTAATCGGCCAGACAAGAGGTACATGTACCATCCAACACGGTCTCTGATCTTAGGTTTTTATTAACAGCAGCATTTTTGAACAATCTTTCAGAGGTCATCAGATATAAGTTTAGTCACAATGCTTTTCAAAGACAAGAGCATCAATGACGCAGTATCTCAATACTGGAAGTTTTAATTTTGATTCCTAATTTCAAATCTTTGCTCTGTCTCTACAATTATCAATATCAATCATGGTACAACAAATATATAACTTGCATTTTTGCTACTTTGCCACGAATAGTCTCTGCAGGTTACACTTTATCCTGCTAGTCTTGCCTTTAGCGCTCATTGCCTGTTAGTCGAAAGAACGACGTTGCAAGGTTTAGTAATGTCATAGAATATTTAAGAACTTGTTTTTTATGTGGTATCCTTCATCTTGGGTCAGTCTCTGTTGGACTTTTTGGTCATATAGTTTGACGTCAATGACAACGGCCAAATTAGAAGAGGCGAACAACTCGACCATATTCTTGATGCCTGCCTTGAGAGCTAGGCCTATTGACCTACTGTATGTTACTGTAGACTGTAGTGGTGACTACCATCAAAACTGAGTCCACTTCTAGATATCAAAACAACCCACGTTTTTCCATCTCAATTTTTCTGACATGAAGATTTCATGGATTTATGACTTGGAAAAAATAATGTAAAAGAAGATTACAAGTTTTAATATGCAAGTGATGGGTGGCCTCCTCCTCCCCTAATAGCCACCTCAGTTCCTCTCCATTTTGTTATTTTATTTTAATTCTTTGTACATTTGATGTCAAACATTACAGGTTCAAAAGAAAGCTAAACATACTTCTTATAACCTTATACATCTTATATCCTTATAAATAAAACATAACCTTATACAATTTTTATAGTCTTATAAAAGTTGTGATGCTATCGCCGGCTCCTCTTTTATACGTACCCATCAAACAAACTCACCCTGGTCCTTCCTAGGAAAAGCTGTCTGAACACCAGTACAATGCTACTGTGGCTATCACTGAAAGCCTAATAGGTCTAGGGGGCCTAGGCCTATATATATTTTTTTAAATGCACTAGGCCTACAGTAAGTAGCCTTCAGAAATACAAGAATGTGTATACGTAATTATACAAAATACATGAAGGGCAATCAAACAAACTTATCATGGCCCTTGCTCTGAAAAGCTACCTGAACACCAGTACTATCCTTAAATGGATGTTACAAAAACGAAGGCCTAATATAAATTAAATGCACTACGTAGAAATCAGCAGTACAGAATGTGCATATGTAATTAGCATGCAATACACTAAACCTGGCGTACCTAACTACAGTACAGAAAATTGGTCGCGAGGGTAGCCATTTTCGTATATCTAACATGTAGCTGCCATGAGTCATAGCCAATCTGCTACAAAACAGACTTGGGGGCGGGGCTTAATCATCAAAAACGGACCTTTTTACTAAAAGTAGGGGCGGCAGCTCAGTGTTGTTTTAAGAAAGAAAAATCATTTAAACATCAAATAAAGCAAATAAAAGCCATAAAATGTCATATACAGGTAGTAAAATTCTTATCAATACCTACCTGTAAACAACAAATGAAAGTTTAAAATGTTAATAAAATATATAATACATAGGACCCTATCTTAGACGATACCACTGTTGAAAGACAATTCTATTCTATTCTCTTTCATAAAACATAAGTTTTGGAGCGTGTGCAAAAATGGGTTGTTTCAACTGTATTTCAGTCCAAATTGGCCCGATTTGGACATAAATCGGTGAAAAAGTCATAGAATGAGATAAAATTCTCGAATAAAAAATAGTAACTTTTGTTGGCCTATATGATATATGCTTGCTCTGAAAATTCCAGAGAAAAAGAACTTTATATGAAGACGCTGAAAATTTTTTAAGAGAAGAGAGAGTCCCACTTACTGTTACAATATCTCTATACATGTAATGTATTGAGATAAAAAAAGAAATGCACCCAATTACTGATCCAATCTTCATGCTATACTTAGCATGTTTTATTGTTATAATGTGACATTGGTGATACTGCCGGTTTTCCTTCTTTTACATATTAAAGGTTTCAACTGAAAAGGGTTGTTAGCCTCAAGCAATCCTACATATAGAATCAAAATATTTACCAAGTGTTGAATATAATTTGTGATCAATGGGTAAATGTCACAATGTCTTCTAAATTTTGCATAAGTCATCCAAAGGACACAGGTATGTTTATCTCAGTTAAATCAGCTCCTACAGTCAATAACAGAACTGGACAATTTCGAGTTCCCAGTGAAATGTGTGGCTGAGACTGGGATACTTGTATAAACCTATATAGTAGTGTGGCAGTCTACACTTTTCAGCAAATGCCAGTCCCAAGTTAATAAGATATGCCCTTTTGCATTCTTTGAAGTTGTTATACTAGTGTGGATTCCTTTCACTGTTGAGTACTGTAATTGGCCTGATGGTTCCTGTTCCAGAGAGACCGACATAAAATTCCTAAAAGAACCCTTAGATGGTGTTCAAAGTGTTGAAGTACAAACAATAAAGATAAAGAAAATAAGGCATATTAATGTTTCATTTTGTGTTACTACAAATGGAAGGGGGCAACTATGAGAGAGTGCAAGAGTGGTGAAGAGAGAAATAGGGGGGGGAGGGGAGGGGTGAGGGTAATTTTTCTAGGTTTTGTGTGTTGTTTTAACTTTTACTTTAGTTTGTAGGACTGTTTTTCAAGACCATTAGACTGAGGACTTGACAAATGGTAAGTAACAGGGAGGTGGGAAGGGGGGGGGTTGGGGGAATGACCATTTACAGTATGAGCTATGCCTAATAGGTGTAGTTTGAAAAGCTATTACCATAGTTACCTAATATTTACTCTTTATCCACAGATATATACTTTTTTATCTTGTCCAGAGATGTCAAAACAATATTTAGAAGGAATTAGATTGGCACGATCTATACATAAACTTAGTTTTGCAAGTTTTAAAGCATACAGGGAATATTAAATTGATCCAGTATCACATTGCAAAAGGCTATATCAGTGTAAACATGTATAGCAGTTTCCTATACTTGAACTATAGTGTTCAATGAGAACAAAAGTCCAGACCCTTCAAAATGGTAAACAGAATTTGAAGATGAAGTTATTCCCTGGCTTTGTATTAGATATGATTGGTCCATGGATATCATGATCAGGATCAGGATTCAAAAATTTCAGGAAGTCCTCATTTAGCCAAAGGTTTTGTTGCTTCAATAAATCGGAAGCAAACCCTTGTCTACTTCCATCTTACAACATGGGTTAAGTTAATGAAAATAAGATTTTGGTAAAGTTAAAATCTTCAAAATCTTTTTATTAAAGTGGGTGAGTTTATTGAAAATCCAATATTACCTTTTAAATCTGTCTGAACACCAAGTTGCTATATATGTTAACATTATTATTTTCATAAGATGAAGGGGGGGGGGTGGAGGGTCGGGAGCCATGGAGATTGGGAGGTAGAAGCAAGAGGTGGCTCAAGTCATCCTGTTACAGTCTTGACACGTATTCTGAGCCTCTACTCTGGGTTTTTCTTTTTTTCTATCAACTTGCATGGTTTTCCTTGTATTAATCTACACTTTTGAAAAGTTGAAAAGTATAATCAACAAACATTGTAATCAACATGTTTGAGACTCAAGTAGCAAATTTGGATGAAGGAAGAATGAAGAAACAAAACAATTCTCACCTGCATTGATAAGAAACAAAGAAGTAGTAATAAAGGCGACTTTGCAGATGCCACTGATGTCTTCGGCCAGGTAACCGCCACAGACTGGACCTATGATGAATCCCACGCTGGATATAGCGTTGAAACGACCAAACACTTTCGGTCTTTCAGCTTTCGGCGTTATCTCAGCCAGGTAAGCTTTGGCTGTCGAAGAGCTGTGTTTAAAAATACCTGAAGAAAAGAAAACGGATGCAAAAAAAGGACAGTTACTCTTTATAATTGTGACGAAATTAAATGACAGGTATTTTTTTTGGCGGCACAAAATCTGCCAATGTTTCTTATTTTCAGTAATTCCCTTGAAGAGCTGTGTTTAAAAATACCTGAAGAAAAATACGGATGCAAAAAAATAATTACTTTTTAAACTTGTGACAAAATAAATGATAGGTATTTTTGTTTCTGCAGCACAAAATCTGTAAATGTTTTCTTATTATCAGTAATTCCCTCAAAATTGCAACTCTTATTTGCTTATTAAGCATATAAGCAAGATATGAACAGAAATATGCAGAAGAATAAAGAAACAACATTCACCAGAAATGGAGCATTTATGAAAAGTTTGAAAATTGCAAGTCGAAAGAGAGTGCCATTTCTTCTCACTAGTTCCATTGGCACCAAATCAATCTATCACCATTTTAAAAAACTTTCATTGCAACCATAGTTTAGGATTACCACAACAAAAATTTTTCTGTTGTATCTTCATTATTTTGAAAACAAACCTTTCTCTATTGTATTGTTTGGAATATATTTTGAGGCGAAAAGATCATCACAACTCAATTCCACAACCTTCTAATCCTCCATCTTATTTCTTAATTGTTCATGCTTTCATGATTGTACATTTAACATGTTTGTGTATCCTTATTATGTGTCCTATTTATAAATTTTATAATTTATACTGGAATTAAGAAATTGAAATGAAATTGAACAATACAGCAGTATGTCCATATTTTAACCACAGACATGGAGTTTCTAAATAAAACATTGCAACAGAAACCCTTCAGGTTCAGTACTTATAAACTAAAGAGTTTGACAGAGAAATAAAAATAATTAAATACATTCGGCACTGGCAGAGTTTCCGATGATGCTTTTCTTGGAAATTTAATCAAATGAGCACTGTCTTACAATGACCAAATTAATTTCAGACTTTTCAAATTTCCATGGTTACTGAAATGCCCAAACTAGTGGCAATTTACCATATTACAATTCATTTTATAAGCTGTATTAGAGTGGGGTTGTAAATTTTGCGAACAAAGTCCATAAACCATGGATGTAATACTCACAAATAGTGATGAATTATACCAGGTGGTGTACATCCCCTTGCCTTCAACCCTACACGCACACGCAGACACACACAAAATAAATAGTAGTTATTAGCACAACTTTGCTTTGTTGACCTAATTAATAGAATAAATATGCCTCAGAATTAACCATTTCGCATCTAAACTTTTTAATTTTTTTTTGAGGGGAGGGGACCCCCAGTCGTTCCACCCCCCCCATGAGAAAGTCAGCTTCGATGACCTCAGGGTCAAACACTCTCCTTTTTCAAAACCTGAATCCACCCTTGATTAGTTATTAATCATTACATCAGTACAGAAATATCAGTACAGAAATATTTTGTGTCCCACAAATTTCATATATAATATTTTGTTTCATGTTCAATTCCTTGTGCCTAATGTCATCATTGCTGGTTTGATATTGGTGACTTTTAGGAACCAGATAATGTTGCCATGGGAACAAGCCGTTTGTCTTGTAGTTCAGAATAGTATAACTTGATTGTAGTCTGTGTAAGACGTTAAATGGAATATAAACGATACAAATCGTGACAGTTAAGTGATTTGACCACAATATAAATATCTTGATCCCAGAGTTTTTTTCTCATATTATAGGCAGTATGTAATTCGAGTAGTAAACAGTTCCTGCTCATGCAGATGCGATGATAAGAGTTATAATGCTGCCAACATATCACTGTCCCACTACACTACCATGCAGAACAGAAAATCCTTCCTTAAAGCTTCATTTTGACACAATCTGGTGATACCATACAGAGAGGCGACAGTAAAATCTGGTGATACCATAGGCTACAAGACAATCTGGTGATACCTTACAGAGAGGCTACAGGACAATCTGGTGATACTATACAGAGAGGCTACAATAACAATCTGGTGATACCATACAGAGAGGCTACAGCAACAATCTGGTGATACTATACAGAGAGGCTACAATAACAATCTGGTGATACTATATAGAGAGGCTACAATAACAATCTGGTGATACCTTACAGAGAGGCTACAGGACAATCTGGTGATACCATACAGAGAGGCTACAAAAACAATCTGGTGATACCATACAGAGAGGCTACATGATAATCTGGTGATACCATACAGAGAGGCTACAGGACAATCTGGTGATACCATACAGAGAGGCTACAGGACAATCTGGTGATACCATACAGAGAGGCTACAATAACAATCTGGTGATACTATACAGAGAGGCTACAGCAACAATCTGGTGATACTATACAGAGAGGCTACAATAACAATCTGGTGATACCATACAGAGAGGCTACAGTAAAATCTGGTGATATCATACAGAGAGGCTACAGGACAATCTGGTGATACTATACAGAGATGCTACATTAACAATCTGGTGATACTATATAGAGAGGCTATAGAACAATCTGGTGATACCATACAGAGAGGCTACATGATAATCTAGTGATATCATACCGAGAGGCTACAGTAACAATCTGGTGATACTATACAGAGAGGCTACAGTAACAATCTGGTGATACTATATAGAGAGGCTATAGAACAATCTGGTGATACCATACAGAGAGGCTACATGATAATCTAGTGATATCATACCGAGAGGCTACAGTAACAATCTGGTGATACTATACAGAGAGGCTACAGTAACAATCTGGTGATACTATATAGAGAGGCTACAATAACAATCTGGTGATACCATACAGAGAGGCTACATGACAATCTGGTGATACCATACAGAGAGGCTACATGACAATCTGGTGATACTATACAGAGAGGCTACAGGACAATCTGGTGATACCATACCGAGAGGATACAATAACAATCTGGTGATACCATACAGAGAGGCTACATGACAATCTGGTGATACTATACAGAGAGGCTACAGTAACAATCTGGTGATACTATATAGAGAGGCTACAATAACAATCTGGTGATACCATACAGAGAGGCTACATGACAAATGCATGTGAATATTTTATCTGTTACTTTAGTACATACGTACTTTGAAAATGCAACAGGATTGATGAAAAAAGGCCAAACTGGAAATGATTTTACCAATGAAAAAAAATCAAGCACATAACATTAAATGTATGATACATATATCTATTAACTGGGTAGTAAGTTGCATACCACATAGATCTATGGGTTATATTGAAGTGTATCCAATAATGTGTAAACATAACATGACTAGGTTCAATTGAGATTGGCTGATACCATGAGGCTGTTAACTTGGGAAACATAACCGTGCCTTAAGGGGTAGAATGGTGGTGTCATGAAGCTACTAACTGAAGAAAAACAAAACCTCACTTAATAAGGGGTTGACTGGTGGAATAATGACATTGCTAACTGAAGAAAGAAGTCCTTCCTCAAAGGGGTTGACTGATGGTAGGTACCATGAGGCTGCTAACTGAAGAGACAAAAACCATTTCCTTCAGGGACGGACTGGTGGTATCACGTAACTACAGTATAACCCTTCCGCAAGGGACTGATTGTAGTTAGCATGAGACTACTAACCTGAGATGACTCTTGAGATGACTAGGATGATAAGATTGGTGGACAAGCCTCTAATAGCGTAGCCTACAGCAGAAAACACTAAACACCAGAGTAAGATTCTTCTTCTCCCAATCACATCACTTAGCTTTCCCTGGATAAAAACAAAAGAAATAAACAAATATATCTATATATATAAATGTCACTGCAGTTTTGCCCTTTAGTTTAACAATCCAAAACAATATTGCATTTTGCTTAAACCATTAATAATTACAAATATTTGATGTAAATGATGCTACTTTTATGGGTGGTTTTGGTCTGTGGATTTCCTCACATTATTAAAAGTTACCTTAAAAAATAATATCCTCTTACTTCACAAAGTTAACATCCCCAGTCCTAATAATGCTTCCCTCTTTTCCTTTTGGAAGAGAAATGATAATTGTTGGATATTTCCATCTGGTAGCATACTAGAATTGCATTCACTCTTAATGTTATCCCTTTCTGTTTGTCTGTTGTTTCCAAAACTGTTTAAAATGAATTTCCAGTGAGCTTTCTGTTATTGAATTGCTTGAATTCTTTGCTCTCTTTTAAACACTTTTATGACTTTCTTTACTACTTAAAAGTTTGTTTACTATGCTTGTAGTTTTGTATGGACTCGGGGCACTAGAATATTTAACTGTTTGAATTAAGTTTATTAATGATACATGGTTGAAATTATTTCATCACATTATTCATTATTGCTACTTTTTTCCTTCTTTTAAACACTTTTATGACTTTTCTTTATATTCTTCTGCTAATTAAAAGTTTGTTTACTCTGGCATTTCTTTTTTTCTGGACTCAGTACACTAGAATATTTAACTGTGGAAATATTTAAGAGGGTTTGAAATGACGGAGCAGTAACTGTTCGACGCTTTAGGTAATTTCTGTTGGCGTTGTGGTCAAGTGGTTAAGGCAGTGGACTTGTGATCTAAGGATTACAGGTTCAAGCCCTGGCCAGATCATTGAGTTGTGTCCTTGGGCAAGGCACTTTATCTCCATTGCCTCTCTTCACCCAGGTGTATAAATGGGGACTTACGAGGTAACTTCTAAATATAGTTGCGTGCGCCGGTTTGTGGCTGCACCCTACGGGAAGTCCCTCATGGGACACGTGGCTGTAGTGCACTGTGGTGCCCCAGGAGAGATTGTTTGAATTGTGCACACATTGGTGTGTAGGTGTGACAAGTAACCAATGACCAGGGTTAAGTACAGCGCCACAAGACTTTATTGTAAGTTGCGCTATATAAGTACTGTTAATTATTATTATTATTATTATCTCATTAATTTTGTGTATATGCTTAAAATATTTGTTGATATTTTCAAAGTTAGTTGTCTGCTGCTCATTAATTTTCTTTGTTAAATCTTTCTTGTGATTTTTTGCTTTGTTTGTGCTTTGAATGAACTCTTTATTACACTTTTTCAGCAACATCAAAAATCAGTATTAAATTTGAATTGATACAGTATGATGGGATACTTTGGCAGATTAGAGCTTCCAGAAAAGTACTTCTAGGAGGTTTTTGAAATGAATTCTAAGTAGATCTGCTCAGATTATATAAGTAAGTGAAGAATATAAAAGAAGCAATATTCAAGGTGTCTATATGTACATCATGTAAAATGACCCCATAGAGTAGTTTTGGCTTGGTTTTTCCATGGTTTCAGTGTTTATAATAATCAGTTCAATTCTTAACTAACTTTGTTAAACCTTCTAATGCCTGAATGCCATTTCCAGGGAATCCTTTATCCCGTATCGCGTGGCAAAATGCTGTGCTGCCTGTACAAGATGTGCAAGCTGCTATACAAGTGTGAAGATGTATACAGCAGTTTTACTACATGGGAACTACTGTATAGCATTCAATTAGAGGAAAGATTCAGACCAGGCTCAAAAAAGGTACAACAAAATTTGTACACTCAATTTTTCCATGATTTCTGATTTAGGAAGCTATTAGCAGAATTACTGAAGAAATAGAAGACTTAAACTTTTGAGAGCACCAGTTTTTCTGTGATCACCATTGACTGTACAGTTACTTGTTCTTATACTTCCAGTGGAAAAGAACATGGAGACATTATATTTCTTGAATGGATTTGTTTGGCTCTTATAAGATAACAGATGATTGGGGTTTGGGATATTTCCAGTTGACTGAAAACGTGTAGTACATGATATCTTACCACAATGGGCCCTGAGACAAACTGTAACCCCCCATAGACAGAACCTGTGAAAGAAAAAAAAACACATACAAACAATGAAAACCAATAAAAAGGAGAGGAATAGAAATGAAAATGGAGCTGATAGTATTGCACAAATTGTATGAGGGTGTGTGCTTTACGTTCATAAGAATAAAAGACATCAAAATGCAAGTCCAATCCCCTTGGTAGCAACTGCAAAAGATAAATAAATAATAAACAAACAATCACTTGAATTAAACATAAATTTATACACATGTCTCAAGACTCAAATTTTATATCAATTATAATGTGTCATACCAGAAACCTTCTGGAAATGCATAGAATCCCCACCCCCTGCACCTCACCCACACACACTCTTGTTGTAAATAGCACATATGAACAGCAGCATTCAGTCTGATAATAAAACTAAGTTTACGTACAACTTGAGGATAAATCGAATCATTCTATGTAACAAAACACATTCTTATCGGATGACTTTATACAAAGTTTGTTATTGTCTAAGGAAACAGAAAAAAAAAGAAACTAAAATAAAACTGAGTGCTAGTAACATTTCTATAGCTGTTCTGGTTTATAAGACATTAATATGCTATATCTCTTGAATGCTCCTTTAAGCCTAAATTTATTATTGCAGTGGCTCCTCAGTTCAGACCTTAATGTTAATTAATGCTACTCCATTGTTCTATAAATTCTAATAACTTGAGCATATGTTGTTCGTATAACTTCACATTAATGACAGAGCACCCTTGCATGATATTCAACACCACTTGTCCATGACAAAGTTGTAACATCTTCAAAACATGTAATTTGAGGCCATAAAAGTCTAAATGATTTTCATTAAGTATTATTGTTGCTTCTGAGGATTTGACCTTTGTATTAAACTACATAGTCCAGCCACTTCAACTGATGCAAACTCAGCTGTTTAAAGGATCATTTCTCACAAATTAAAAGTGCTTGAAAAATTCAACCTGGACTGATTGAACTGGCTTTAAATTGCTTAAAACATATATACTGTATCAAAATTAATTATCTACTTGAAGTTATTCTTCTAGGATTTACAGGTCTTACCGATTAAGCCAACTAGAGATGGCGAGGCTCCTAAACTGGTAGCATGTCTAGAGAGTAAAGGAATGATGATGCTGACACCAAACAAATCCTGCAGGTTAATTTAAATCATGCAGATATTAATATTGGCAGTAAACTGCTGGGAAACAAAATGTAAGGGCTTGACAATGGAACTGTAAGGAAATCAATGAAACACAAGGACAATATTTTTACGTTGTGGCTATTCGCACGAACGTAATCGTGCGAATACAATTGACTATTTGCACACATGTAACTTGATCAATCAGCGCTTGTGGTTGATGTAACCAATGAACTGTCCTGATATGTGCTGGCCGGGAGGGGTGAACAGGACATCGATGGACCATAACACAGCAGTGCATGACAATGGAACAGGAATTTGATAACTATGGGGATTTCCAGGGTTATGTTCAAAGGATATCTGCGGATACTTTATCTATTTTTGTAATGAAGGATTCCAAAACCGTTGAAGCAGCAAACAAGCGACTAGATGAATTAAATTCATCATATTCCTTACGCATTTTAAGAAAGTTTGCAACAAATCTTTTCTGAAATATTCCAACAAAATCTTTAATTATTACTCCGAATTTTCCCAGAATTGATCACATCTCTGATTTCTCTCATATTTTACAGATTTGGCTATTGATTTTGAAAAAGATAACCATTTTTTGAGAATCAGCAAATTTTCATCAACCAAAATCTTGAGGGGAGGGGGCGAGGGGGGGCAAATCGACCGTGCACACCCCAACACTGGTGTTGGGGCCATGGTTTACCTTCCCCGCCTACTCAATACGAACACGTTCGTGCGAATATAAATGTTTATTGGCAGTGCTTTTCTAATCACTACATGGCTACTTATACCCACATACACGTTCGTGCGAACAACAATCCTTATTGGTACGCCTTCGTGTGCGTAGTCACTGTCTATATAAGCACGAGCATGTTCGTGCGAATATCGATGCTTATTGGTACGTCAACGTAACAATAGCGGTTGTTATTGGCACGTGCACGTGCGAATAGACACGACCATATTTTTATTTACTAATTAGTTCAATCTAAGTAAGAGATTAGCTATTGCAGATTATGATGGACTTATGGGGAAACATTATGCCTTCTAGAAATCTTAGGCAAAACTTGGGCTTAAGCTATTGTAAGTTTGGTTTTGTTCAACAAGTTTGGCTGACACCTTAATTTTCAGGCTCATTTTCATATTACGTTTCTCCTCAATTGTCAATACTCAAAGGCCATCATTGAAAATTATAGAGTAGCTAGGGTACATGTCTAAAAGATTATCAAATATTCATAACACACAGAGGCCTGAGTTTGTTATTAGCTAACCGAACATTTCCTGTGAAGGAAATTGCTTCAAAGATTGTAGAGGTCGGGTGAGAGAGAGAGACTCGAGACAGTCAAAGAGCACACAACACAACCGATGTCAGAGCTGAACTGACTTGTATTTTCCTTGTACCACACCCACTGTACTGATCAGTGGCGGAGCTAGGGGTATTGGTCAAGGGGGCGAGAATAGTCTTTAGGGGCGCTTTCGACACTATCTAAGCGGAGCGCCATCACAGGTTGGCGCGGAGCGTACAGAAATTTTTTGAGTAAAGATACTCCCTAGATCGCCGGAAATGACCCTTTCCGGGCCTTTCTAATTTGCAGATAAACGAAGAATAAATAGGTATCATCGCCATTTGTGATTACTCGGAAGTTTATATGGGTGTTGAAAGTACATGCGCTTCATCACAATCCCTGTGGTATCTTTGTGGGTGCTCATGTTTCGTAGCCCTGACACAATGACTGTTGTGCCTATTAGGTATTTTGGACCTGTAAATGCCAACAATACCACATCTTGTCAGAAAATTACACACCAACAAAATATGACAAATGTCAATATGTAGATGAGAGCGCAATAAAAAAGTCAATAATCACGAATAATTAAAAAGTGGTAAAAGCTGAAAAGGGCCCCAGCAGTCCATTTGAGTCCGTCAGGGGGGGGCATCCGCCCCCCCCCCCTCGACTGTATGGACGCTCCGCCACATGGTACTGTTCTAGTACCACCTCTGCATTCCATCTAGCCATTACAACATGGCACAAGAACAATAGATGATTACATAATGATTACATAACTAGCATACTTCCACATACCTCTACATCCTCCCCCTCTTAAGTACGAGCCCCATACACATTCAGCATCTACATTTCTCGATAGATTTTAGTTGATCAACATGTGCAACCCTTTGCTCTGTAGTTCCCTCACCCTGTATTACAAAATTCACAGGTGATAACTGA
Source organism: Apostichopus japonicus (assembly GCF_037975245.1). Lineage (NCBI taxonomy): Eukaryota > Metazoa > Echinodermata > Holothuroidea > Aspidochirotida > Stichopodidae > Apostichopus > Apostichopus japonicus. The sequence continues at coordinate 8,911,537 of NC_092581.1, forward strand.
GTCTTCACGACATAAGGGCCTCTCCACTTGGGAACAAGCTTAGCAGAAAAGGCTTTGCTTAGGTTTGACAGTGGATGTGACTTCAATAATACCCTGTCACCCAACTTAAGTTTAACCTCCTGCCTTTTCTTATCATACCCTATTTTATTCTTCTTTGTCTGTCGTCTCATGTTCTCCCTGGCTAACGTAAACATTTTCTATCCCTCACCCCCTTAATTCTCCACCTTGGTTTTCCACCACCCACTCCCCTGGTCCTCTAATTCTACAACCCAGGAACAACTCAGATGGAGAGAACTCAGTAGAGTCATGCCGGTGATGTAGAGGTATGTGGAAGTATGCTAGTTTTGTAATCATCTATTATGTAATCATCTATTGTTCTCGTGCCTTGTTGTAATGGCTAGATGGAATGCTCGAGGTGGTACTAGAACAGTACAGTGGGTGTGGTACAAGGAAAATACAAGTCAGTTCAGCTCTGACATCGGTTGTGTTGTGTGCTCTTTGACTGTCTCGAGTCTCTCTCTCTCTCACCTGACCTCTACAAGATGAACATAAAAGAAACTTGTATCACTTTGAGCTTGAGTGATCATTAATACCTGACATTTTAGCATATTGGAGGGCAATTTCAGTTTAAGTGTTCTATTCTCTTTATCTTCATAAAGGTGAAAGGGATTGCTAACATTTTACAAAATATACAAATTTAACAAATTTGATGATCAATTTGTTATATAATTTGGTAAGAAGCATGGAAAAATGGAACAAAAAGAGGAGAAACAGATTTTAACTAGAAAAATTGTCACTCAAGTGCAGTGATGACTGTACACCACCATACATGAAATCCAGGGACAATTATGGGGCTTTTAATTTGGGGACAGTCCCCCAAATTTGGAGACGTCTGGTCACCTTTCGTTAATCCATCTATGCCCAGTAGAAGCTACAGTTCTAACATGAATTAAATTTTGTACAAGTCAATTTGTCTAGATTTGACAGCAAGCACATTGACTTTTAATGCAAATGGTTTTTCAAATGTATTTTAAGCACAAACATGTGAGAGATGACGACTTTCCCACAACCCCAAACGAAATTTGGAATCGACTTTCCCTCACCCGGTGGACCTGCAGCAAAAACACGGGTCTAGGAGCTGCTCTTCACTTTACTCAAGCCCCATATTCTGGAAGCGCTGTAGAGTGTAGACCCCTCTCTCTTTTCCTAACTTAGCCTAACGTTACACCCTGACTCCTGAGTGGGTAAGTTAAGTTAGCCGCCTACCAAAAATCCCACAACATACAGACAATTAGTTAAATAATGTCGCTTCTTCGGCTCTATCGGTTTATTTTCTGCAGCTGCATCCATTTTATTATCATTGCCGTCTCGTTGACAGCAAATACAGATGAGAATTCACGTTTCCGGGACTAAATCGTTCAAATATCTTTCACACGAGCAGCCCTCTAAATTTAAGACATATTGTATTAACCACTTGTACCTGTTGTGCGAAATTAAGGTGACAAACACGTCAGTTGTGTATTCAGCTGTTGGAGCGTGGTGAGAGGTCACCTGGTTGAATTGAACGGACCAGCCTGTTATTCATATACTAAGTTAGTCGCAACGACCACTACGAATACCATGGACGGCCAGTTCCACGAAGTTTTAAGGGATTTTGCCCTCGAGAAAATGAAAGAAATTGAAAGCAAAGAATCTACGAGCAAAGAGAGACGTAAAGCGATGTAAGATGGGTCTACGTCTGATTTAGGGACACATTCTTTTTTTAAATTGAATGTATTTATAATATTCTACTTAGTAATTTAGTACTTTACTTAGGCCTAACCTAAGCCTTAGTTAGGCTAGGCCTTAAACCAAAGTACTACTTCACCTAGCCAATTTATCCCATATTCAGTACATTGGTTGTGTGTAACAATATCATTCCATATATATTAAAAATTACACGCATTTGAAGTTTTGTTAAATCTGGGAATCTCAATAAATGGGCCTAGTGTTGTGTTTGTTCTTTTGGGGGGTGCTTTTTTTTCGTCGACGCCATACTAAGAAAGTAGACTAAGAGTCCCTCTTAATTGTTATAACTCTGATTTATTTCCAAGAAAACATATCTCTTCCTTTCTTACAAGCACGCTCATCCTTCCTCACGTTTCTTGTCCCACCCCCTACCTTGCACTCTTGGAAACCTGTCACGTAAAATACGCATATGATTGGACAATGATTATCAAATGAGTAGGGGAAAAACCCTTTACATAATTATCTCTGAGGCTTTGACATCACTATACGACACTAGGCCTATACATGTGGAAACTGTGACGTGGATTGTTGCGATCATCAAAATTTCTGATTTTAGCCTGTATTAAGTTAACCCCTAATTACAAGCCCACATATATTACGTGAATGATGTGATGTTCCTCTTTTCAAAGGAGACAATATTTAAAAAAATCACCTTAAGCCACAAACCTGTGTTCAGTGTCCTTGAAATGAAAGTTGTGAAAACAAAAAGGATAACATTTAACGCAAAATTAGGTAGTCACTCCCTTTACATCATCAATGTGCATAATTAGCTAATTGTTTATTCATAAATACAACCAGAACTAAAGAAAAGACATGTTAAATGGTCAATTTTTGAAGTGAGTTGCAGTTTTTTTCATGATTCCTAATGCCTAGATCAGAGTGATTACAACAATGTTGTTCTTAGGTGTCTATAGACTTTTAAGCAGTATACTGTTTGGAAGTCACCTTACTGCACTTCAACGCACTTAATTGGCTTTTAAGTGCAGGGCATTCTAAAGGATCACATGTCAGCACGTTCTTCATTCATAAACTACACTTTTAATAGTAGGCCCACACAGATACGTTATCGTATGCTAGTCCATTCCATTTAATAACAACAGTACACACACACACACACAATAACAATATAAATAGATAATAAATGCTGTTTATAATATCCACTGGTGATTCAGAAACTGCTTGCTAAGATGTAGTCAACATACGATGAACTGAAACAAAGATCAGTGTTGCAAAAGTGTACGGTAAATACCTGCAAAGGCTATGTTGGGCAAAAAACTCACTCAGTAAGTTGAACAGAGAGTGTGTGAGTGGGTTGGTACTGTTAATGAAAAACCTGAACTAGGGACCAATATGTAGGTAAAAAGAGAAAGAAAACAGACAGACTGGTTGGATGGAAAGAAGAAATGAATAAGAAACTTCCTCACCGTAGCCTACATTTTTGTTGGTCGATTCTGCACAATGTCCTAAGATTTGACCCATAAAAGAGAGCGAAAAAGGAAACTAGTAATGTCAGATTCATGTACTGTAGGTAGATAGCCTACATCATGAAGAGAATGTAAATGTACTGGTAATGCTTCAAAATGATCATTGCTGTAATTATTATGATTTGTTAGTTTGTTTGCTCATTCTTACAGGGGCCTACTGTCTTATCTTGGGCAGAATGGGAAAACCCTTTTCTTATGATGCAACATTTCTTATGCAGCTTCATACCATTCAATCACAGTACCTGATTGGCTATTGTGGCCATTGACAAAACAACCAGCTGTCAGAAAAGTTTTGGAACCTTCTGCATATCATGCACAAAAAACCCTGTGGGTAACATTACTTTTAGAATATAGCGGTATGCTGGATTGTACTACAGCAATATCATGCAGTTCTGAAGAAAGTTGTAACCATTAGGCCACATCATAACACTCTCATCATGAAAAAAAAAATAAAGTTGACTGATTAAAGACAAGAACCAATTGTTTTTCTTTACAAATTATAGGCTATCGTTTATTAATTCTTTTTTGGATTGTCAGTGACACCTTTTGGAACTTATTTGTCTGATTTTGTAATTTCACTGTGACCAAAATTTCTTGTGACAGCATTTAACTTGGATTACAGCTATTGGTTGCGCAGACCAAACAACAGACTTCCCCTCTCTGCGGAGAAGAATAGACTTAACTGCGTTCATTGCGGGAATGCGTTCTCAGATAAACAGTTTATCGCGATAATTGCAATCCTAGACAAAAGGAAAAGAGCGTGATAACTGTGATTATTGCATTCCGCGCAGCTGATAATTAAGGTTACTTCCACACAGAACTGTACTGCATGATTGTAGCCTTGGCTTGGCGATAGCCTTAGGGTAAGTTAGATCTAGATTACATTAGGCTACAGCTTTAGGCCTAGGCCTAGGGTATGAAGAAACCAAGTGGTTTCTTTATCATGGGATTAATTTACTTAACTTTGTCACACTTTATATTAATGATCAACGGAGGCTTTGATTTGAAATTGTTTGCTCGCTAGCTCCTGAATTAAGCTTAAAGAGCAATAAACGGTTCATAGAAAAAGGTCTATCTTGAAAAGATCCAAAGGCTGATATTTCAAAATCTGCTCATCACCCAATGACCTCACACAGAAATTCAAATTCAGAACCAAATGAAATCACCTTGGAATTTGAGGACACTGAAAACAATCAAATGTATACATGTATCTTGTTTATATATCTTACACACATATTTTTTTTATTCATTTCCAGTATCAGAAAAGCACGAAATGCTACTTATTCAGACAGTTCAGATGATGCATACTTAGCGGATAGAGTAATGGATAGTATTAAGGCAATTCCTGCTACTAAGGATGATAAGGACGAGACCGATCAGGCAGAGAAACACTCTAAGAAACGACATCACCACAAACATTCTAAGAGAGAAACTCACCATCATCATAAGAGCAGAAGGAAAGACAAGAAACACTCGTCGTCTTCAAAACACAAGCGAAAACATAAGCGGAAATCTTCAAGTCACAGAAGCAGAGAACACAAAAGGAAAGATCACTGCAAAGTTGAAAGCAACAGAGTTTTGGTCAAAGTGGAGAGAGGAGGAGAGGACTCTAATAACAAAAGTGAATCGACGAAGGATGAAGCCAAGAATGAGGATAGCGATTCATCAACTCCTGCAGATACAGTCGATGAAGACAGTGATATTGAGGTTGGATCTGTATCACCACCTAACCGGTTGGCAAAGGAAGACTTAATAGAAAAAGACCCATTGCATAATTCCAACGAATGTTCAAATGGATCTCCGAGAAACGCTGATCCCATCGTTAAAAAGGATGAAAGTAGCTTGAAATATGACAAAGCCGAAGACAAATTAAACACACTAGAGAAACAACAAAGGGACGATGATACTGTTGAAAGGAAAGGTATTAATCAAACTTTGCTACATAAAAGTTGTGATCTTATCCTCCATCCTTCTCATCGAGAAAACCATCAGAAAACAGAGCAATGCCACACTTCCTCTAACATGGTTAAAGATGAAGTGATTCCTAATAACAAGTTCCAGAGTGCAGACAGAGGTGGTCTGAAAGTGAGAGAGAGCAATGAAAAGTTGAAATTATCAGACGAAGTACTGTCAAAGACATCTGAGAGCTGGACAAAAGACGATGGGGAAGGTCTTACGATAGGACTAGGTAATCAAAGGGCCACGTCTGGTTTCCAAACAAAAGTCGGGAACATTAGAGAAGAGACGAGTATATCATCATCACCGTCAAAAGAGGATTCTAACATTAAGGCAGAAAATAAGTCCCAGGAAAGTTATTTAGAATTGGACAAGATAAAGAAAGACAAGGATACTTTGTTAAAGCTACAGAACAAGCAGAAAGTGATCAAAATCAATATCAAGACTTTTGAGTTACCTACGGATGCCCTATTAACCGCCGAGGATAAAGCAAAAGATGAAGAGAATGGCGATTCGAACACCTCGGAGGACGAGGATG